>NW_021703767.1:34925011-35031146 GCF_005190385.1 Monodon monoceros
GCCACATCTTCTTTATCCATTCATCCGATGATGGACACTTAGGTTGTTTCCATCTCCTGGCTATTGTAAATAGAGCTGCAATGAACATTTTGGTGCATGACTCGTTTTGAATTATGGTTTTCTCAGGGTATATGCCCAGTAGTGGGATTGCTGGGTCATATGGTAGTTCTATTTGTAGTTTTTTAAGGAACCTCCATACTGTTCTCCATAGTGGCTGTACCAATTCACATACCCACCAGCAGTGCAAGAGTGTTCCCTTTTCTCCACACCCTCTCCAGCATTGATTGTTTCTAGATTTTTTGATGATGGCCATTCTGACTGATGTGAGATGATATCTCATTGTAGTTTTGATTTGCATTTCTCTAATAAATAGTGATGTTGAGCAGCTTCTCATGTGCTTCTTGGCCATCTGTATATCTTCTTTGGAGAAATGTCTATATAGGTCTTCTGCCCATTTTTGGATTGGGTGGTTTGTGTTTTTGTTATTGAGTTGCATGAGCTGCTTCTAAATTTTGGAGATTAATCCTTTGTCAATTGCTTCATTTGCAAATATTTTCTCCCATTCTTAGGGTTGTCTTTTTGTCTTGTTTATGGTTTCCTTTGCTGTGCAAAAGCTTTTACATTTCATTAGGTCCCATTTGTTTATTTTTGTTTTGATTTCCATTTCTCTAGGAGGTGGGTCAAAAAGGATCTTGTTGTGATTTATGTCATAGAGTGTTCTGCCTATGTTTTCCTCTACGAGTTTGATAGTTTCTGACCTTACATTTAGGTCTTTAATCCATTTTGAGCTTCTTTTTGTGTATGGTGTTAGGGAGCATTCTAATCTCATACCTTTACATGTACCTGTCCAGTTTTCCCAGCACCACCTATTGAAGAGGCTCTCCTTTCTCCACTGTACATTCCTGCCTCCTTTATCAAAGATAAGGTGACCATATGTGCGTGGGTTTATCTCTGAGCTTTCTATCCTGTTCCATTGATCTATCTTTGTTTTTGTGCCAGTACCATACTGTTCTGATTACTGTAGCTCTGAAGTATAGTCTGAAGTCAGGGAGCCTGATTCCTCCAGCTCCGTTTTTCGTTCTCAAGATTGCTTTGGCTATTCGGGGTCTTTTGTGTTTCCATACAAATTGTGAAATTTTTTGTTCTAGTTCTGTGAAAAATGCCAGTGGTAGTTTGATAGGGATTGCATTGAATCTGTAGATTGCTTTGGGTAGTAGAGTCATTTTCACAATGTTGATTCTTCCAATCCAAGAACATGATATATCTCTCCATCTATTTGTGTCATCTTTAATTTCTTTCATCAGTGTCTTATAATTTTCTGCATACATGTCTTTTGTCTCCTTAGGTAGGTCTATTCCTCGATATTTTATTCTTTTTGTTGCAATGGTAAATGGGAGAGTTTTCTTGATTTCAGTTTCATATTTTTCATCGTTAGTGTATAGGAATGCCAGAGATTTCTGTGCATTAATTTTGTATCTGCTACTTTACCAAATTCATTGATTAGCTCTAGTAGTTTTCTGGTAGCATCTTTAGGATTCTCTATGTATAGTATCATGTCATCTGCAAAGAGTGACTGCTTTACTTCTTCTTTTCCGATTTGGATTCCTTTTATTTCCTTTTATTCTCTGATTGCTTGGCTAAAACTTCCAAAACTATGTTGAGTAAGAGTGGTGAGAGTGGGCAACCTTGTCTTGTTCCTGATCTTAGTGGAAATGCTTTCAGTTTTTCACCATTGAGGACCATGTTGGCTGTGGGTTTGTCATATATGTCCCTTATGATGTTGAGGAAATTTCCCTGTATGCCTACTTTCTGCAGGGTTTTTATCATAAATGGGTGTTGAATTTTGTCGAAAGCTTTCTCTGCATCTATTGACATGATCATATGGCTTTTCTCTTTCAATTTGTTAATATGGTGTATCACGTTGATTGATTTGCATATATTGAAGTATCCTTGCATTCTTGGAATAAACCCCACTTGATCATGGTGTATGATCCTTTTAATGTGCTGTTGGATTCTGTTTGCTAGAATTTTGTTAAGGATTTTTGCATCTATGTTCATCAGTGATATAGGCCTATAGTTTTCTTTCTTTGTGACATCCTTTCTGGTTTTGGTATCAGGGTGATGGTGGCCTAGTAGAATGAGTTTGGGACTGTTCCTCCCTCTGCTATATTTTGGAAGAATTTGAGAAGGATAGGTGTTAGCTCTTCTCTAAATGTTTGATAGAATTCGCCTGTGAAGCCATCTGGTCCTGGGCTTTTGTTTGTTGGAAGATTTTTAATCACAGTTTCAATTTCAGTGCTTGTGATTGGTCTGTTCATATTTTCTATTTCTTCCTGATGCAGTCTTGGCAGGTTGTGCATTTCTAAGAATTTGTCCATTTCTTCCAGGTTGTCCATTTTATTGGCATAGAGTTGCTTGTAGTAATCTCTCATGATCTTTTATATTTCTGCAGTGTCAGTTGTTACTTCTCCTTTTTCATTTCTATTTCTATTGATTTGAATCTTCTCTCTTTCTTTCCTGATGAGTCTGTCTAATGGTTTATCAATTTTGTTTATCTTCTCAAAGGACCAGCTTTTAGTTTTATTGATCTTTGCTACCGTTTCCTTCATTTCTTTTTCATTTATTTCTGATCTGATCTTTATGATTTCTCTCCTTCTACTAACTCTGGGGTTTTTTTGTTCTTCTTTCTCTAGTCCCTTTAGGTGCAAGGTTAGGTTGTTTATTCGAGATGTTTCCTGTTTCTTTACTTAGGATTGTATTGCTATAAAATTCCCTCTTAGAACTGCTTTTGCTGCATCCCATAGGTTTTGGGTCATCATGTCTCCACTGTCATTTGTTTCTAGGTAATTTTTGATTTCCTCTTTGATTTCTTCAGTGATCACTTCGTTATTAAGTAGTGTATTCTTTAGCCTCCATGTGTTTGTATTTTTTACAGATCTTTTCCTGTAATTGATATCTGGTCTCATAGCATTGTGGTCGGAAAAGATACTTGATACAATTTCAATTTTCTTAAATTTACCAAGGCTTGATTTGTGACCCAAGATATGATCTATCCTGGAGAATGTTCCAGGTGCACTTGAGAAAAATGTGTATTCTGTTGTTTTTGGATGGAATGTCCTCTAAATATCAATTAAGTCCATCTTGTTTAATGTATCATTTAAAGCTTGTGTTTCCTTATTTATTTTCATTTTGGATGATCTGGGTGCTGGTGTTGAGATGGAGATCTCTGGGAGATTTTCGCCGTTTGATATTATGTGGAGCTGGGAGGTCTCTTGTGGACCAGTGTCCCGAAGTTGGCTCTCCCATCTCAGAGGCACAGCACCGACTCCTGGCTGCAGCACCAAGAGCCTTTCATCCACATGACTCAGAATAAAAGGGAGAAAAAGTAAAAAGAAAGAAAGAAAGAAAGAAAGAAAGAAAGAAAGAAAGAAAGAAAGAAAGAAAGAGGATAAAATAAAATAAAGTAAGAGAAAATAAAATAAAGTTATTAAAATAAAAAATAATTATTAAGAAAAAAAAATTAAAAAAAAAAAACGGATGGATAGAATCCTAGGACAAATGGTGAAAGCAAAGCTATACAGACAAAATCTCACACAGAAGCATACACATACACACTCACAAATAGAGGAAAAGGGGGAAAAATAATAAATCTTGCTCTCAAAGTCCACCTCCTCAATTTGGGATGATTCGTTGTCTATTCATGTATTCCACAGATGCAGGGTACATCAAGTTGATTGTGGAGCTTTAATCCACCGCTTCTGAGGCTGCTGGGAGAGATTTGCCTTTCTCTTCTTTGTTCTCACAGCTCCTAGGGGCTAATTTTGGATTTGGCCCTGCCTCTGCGTGTAGGTCGCCAGAAGGCGTCTGTTCTTCACTCAGACAGGACGGGGTTAAAGGAGCCGCTGATCCGGGGCCTACGGCTCACTCAGGCCGGGGGGAGGGAGGGGTGCGGATGCGGGGCAAGCCTGCAGTGGCAGAGGCCGCCGCGACGTTTCACCAGCCTGAGGCGCGCCGTGTGTTCTCCCGGGGAAGTTGTCTCTGGATCCCGGGACCCTGGCAGTGGCGGGCTGCACAGGCTCCCCGGAAGGGAGGTGTAGATAGTGACCTGTGCTTGCACACAGGGTTCTTCGTAGCGGCAGCAGCAGCCTTAGCATCTCATGCCCGTCTCTGGAGTCCGCGCTGATAGCTGCAGCTCGCGCCCGTCTCTGGAGCTCCTTTAAGCAGCGCTCTTAATCCCCTGTCCTCGCACACCAGGAAACAAAGAGGGAAGAAAAAGTCTCTTGCCTCTTCGGCAGGTCCAGAGTTTTCCCCGGACTCCCTCCCGGCTAGCCGTGGTGCACTAACCCGCTGCAGGCTGTGTTCACGCTGCAAACCCCAGTCCTCTCCCTGCGCTCCGACTGAAGCCTGAGCCTCAGCCCCCAGCCCCGCCCGCCCCGGCGGGTGAGCAGACAAGCCTCTCAGGCTGGTGAGTGCCAGTCGTTGCCGATTCTCTGTGTGGGAATCTCTCCACTTTGCCTTCCACACCCCTGTTGCTGTGCTCTCCTCTGCGGCTCCGAAGCTTCCCCCCTCTGCCACCCGCAGTCTCCGCCCACGAAGGGGCTTCCTAGTGTGTGGAAGCCTTTCCTCCTTCACGGCTCCCTCCCACTGGTGCAGGTCCCGTCCCTATTCTTCTGTCTCTGTTTATTCTTTTTTCTTTTGCCCTACCCAGGTATGTGGGGAGTTTCTTGCCTTTTGGGAAGTCTGAGGTCTTCTGCCAGCGTTCAGTAGGTGTTCTGTAGGAGTTTTTCCACGTGTAGATGTATTTCTGGTGTATCTGTGGGGAGGAAGGTGATCTCCGCGTCTTACTCTTCCGCCATCTTCCCCCTCTCCTTCAGGTCTCTTTTTTGAGCGCACTAATCCTATTCAAAGAAGCAGTTTGAATATAAAGTTACCTCTTCTCTATCTGAAACTCCCACTAAAAGTTCAGCAAATATATATACATATATATGTGTATATATACACATATATGTCTTTTAAGGCATAAACCCACTGGGACAAAGGAAGTTTCAGAGGAGGCAATTATAGCAGACCCAGCAGTAAAAGTTTTGGAGGCTGGAAACCAGCAGGACGACTGGTAACAGGTAAAGCAGAACCAAGAAAACTGAATCCTCCTCAGTGGGAGGGCTGACAGTCAATTCAATTTAGTTAAAGAATTACTAAAAGGCTCAGGAGTTGGCTAGCACTAGGGACCTGTAGAAGTGGAGGTGAAGATGGGTGAAGTAGAATCACTGAATTTCTGTTTAAAAACCATTAGAATATCCAGATTCCCTCTGGATTGTTTCATGCCCTTCCTTTGTTCCTCCATAGCCCTTATATTTCCTTTTATATTTCCAAATAATGTACTTTATATTCTCTTTTCTGAATTCTCCCTTTAGATAGTATCTTTTTACTTCCCTACATATTTTTCTATCCCTGGTAGTTTTACTGTCATTTTGGATGATTGATATATCATGTTTACATTATTTTGACTATGTAAATGGTATTTACTGCTAAGCCATATAGGGTACTTATTTTTCTTGAAAACATTTTTGTTTTTCATGGAATTAATAAAGGCCTTTCCTTTTAAAATTTGATTGTTTTTGTATGCCTATATCCAGAAGAATAAAATGATGTTCAGTAAAATACAGGATGTTCAGTAAAATAAGAACATCCACTTTCACAGGACTAAGTCTTTGAGGAAAAACTGAATTTGACGATAGAGCAAGAGAGTTCAGAATTGGAATTACCAGGCAAGTCATATTGATTAAGGACGCTGGATGTCACTTCAGTTCAATTAATCTAATATACTGTATTTTCAGCTCTGTGTTAGGACCTTAGAACACAAACATACTCATTTTCAATATGGTCCATGCCTCACCTGTCACATTCTAGTGTTGTCAGAGGGACAAATAATAAAAAATTATATCACAATGTATTTGAAGAAGGGTAGAGTGGTAGGAGTGATGGTAAATCAGGAAAAACTTGTCAGTGTCATCAGGCTTGATGATCCTTACGGGACAGATAGGAATTAGTTAGATGGAGATAAAGGAGAGTGAAGTTTCAGACAAAGAGTAAATATTTATAGAATTGCTAGGTATATATTTTAGAGGAAATATTTTTCAGTGCTATTGAGGATAAATCCAGAGGGAGTTAGTGTGGAGTTAATGCAGTAGTCTAGGCAGAAAATGTTGAGGGATTAAACTAATACACTGCCCAGAAAGCAAGGAACTGACTTGAGAACTAGTATAATATTTGAATTAATAGGACAGTGTTACTACCTGGACATTGAGGGATGCAGTAGACTCTTGGGTAGCATAGATGCTTTTGTTTGGGGTTACTAGATGGACAACCAAGCCATTCACTGAGATATCCACACATGAAGAAGATAGATTTGGGTGGAAGCCAATGACTTTTAGTTCTACTGAGTGTATGTTATTTGTGGAAGATATGTCTGAAGAGAATGATGAGGTAAGAAAACATTTTGAGTTGTAAATGATGTTTTAATTCCTTCTCTTGGAATTAGTTGGTCTTCCCCTACCCCAGGCAGTTAGGGTATTCCATCTGCACTGCCACAGGAGAAGAGATGATCAATATAAAGCAGATGAAAATAATTAATTCTTGGGCTTGATTTCCATAACCCTAGGCCTTACCATAGAGAAAAGATTTTAAAAAATAAAAGCTCATCATGAAAAAAGATTAAAATATTTATTTTCTGCAAATTTCCTCTCCTCTCTAGACTAAAGATGAATTTTATGGGCTCCAGAAAGGGACCTCCTTTAATCAACTCCAGAGTCTGGAGATTTGGCAGATTACAGTGTTCCCTCACAACAAGCAAGGGCAAGAGCAATAGAAATCTTCTCCTTGTATGTCTACGTAGACTAGCCAGAGAAGGCATCACAGATTTTCTCACAGCTCTGAGTGGTTTGGGATCAAGAGAGTATTTTCCATGCACCCTAGAATGGCTGGTACATGGCTGAAAGTGAGCTGAAATTAAGTCAAGGGAGTGGAGGTTGCATCACTGATTTTTGTGGATTGCTGAGCAAAGTAAAAACTAGGGGCAGAGACATCTCAGCAAGTGAAATTGTAGGTATGTAAACAGATTGTCTTCAAACCCTTCTGTGTCCCCAGAATTTAAAACAAGACAAGAGAGAAAGCAGATTGCTCCTTTAACTGATTGAAATTGTTTTTATTATCAGGTGAAATGAATTCTCAAAATAGAAGTTCAATTATTGAAAAATAATTGAGTTCAATTATCGAAAAATAATTGAGTTCAATATTGAAAAATAAAGAAAATTCATTTATTGGATGTGATGGCTTTGTAGACTAGAATTCATACCTGCTATATAGAGTAGACAATTGGATATGCTTACCCGGGATGCAGTTGATAAACTCATCTGGAGTTGTTGACTTGGAAGTCATTAATGTATCTGTGGTAGTGGAAAGCCTAGCAAGAATCAGATTACTTTGGTAACGTGGAGCAAGAGATAAAAAGGTTAATGGCAAAAATGTCTGAAAAACAATAAGATTCAAACAGGTGGAAGAAGATGGTTCCCTAAAGAATATTGAGGAAGCATTTATTGAGGTCTCCTTTTAAAGGAATAGCATAGGCCTGAAGGTCTGATGTTGCTGACCTTGCATTTCAGTTCAAAAGGGCTACTGCCTAATGTGTCTAGGTTTCATGAGGAATATTATATATTGCTAAAATAAAATGTCTTTCTTGCCTTTCATTGTTTACATAATTAAGCTAAATGACTCCTGCAATTCTCTGTTTTATATTAACTTTGACTTCAGGTAGAGAGGGGAATTTGAACTTTGGTACACATGAACATTTCAATGAGTTTTTGTTTTTAAAAAAACCAGGGTTTACCACCCCACCCCCAACCCACCGCCAAAACAAGGAACAAACACACAAAAAATAGCCTTCAAATAATGTGCATTAGATTATAGGCAGCTATGGTTCATCATACACAGCTGTATTAGAGAGTAGCCTAAAAAATTAGAGCTTAGTATCTTGATAATTCTTGAGTCTTTGTTAAAGTTTCAATTGTCTTAAAGTAACCCATAGTAATAAATTTCCTCTGGTGTGCATGCTAGTATTCTTGAGTACTTTAGAGATATAGACCCTTATTTAGGATGAAGCTGAAGAGGCTGCCAACACTTCATGTGTCAGCCTTGGTAAAATCTGATGTTCATGTGTTTCTGTCAGTTGTCACGTGGGATGGATTTCAGCTGCCATTGTGAATATAAAAAGCTCACTATCCCATTACTAATTCCCGTGAGTTATTTAGTCCTGTCTTTCTTTTTCTAAAGGCTAAACTCTTATCTTTCTGCTAAAAAGTTAGATAATTAACATTCTCACTTACAAGGCTTCCATAACATCTGTAGATTATGCACCATTAATCAAGTTCCTCTGCAGGCATGATTGACTTTTGCAGAGAAACTTGGGGAATAAATCCTTTCTCTTTAGTAATAACTTTGTTGTTATTATGCTTAAAAAAGTCTCTTTCTGAGAAAGTCAATTTAGAGTAACAGTCTCTAGCTACTTAAAATGGGTATTATAAAACTATATAAGAGAAATAAGAGCAAATCGTATTTTAGAATCTTTGAACCCTGACATTTCTTTGCATTAAAAACTTTAGAATTTATGATTTCCAAAGCCTTGCATATTTATAAAATCATTTGTATTGACATTTAACTTCTCCATTTTCAAATGATAAAAGCAAAAATTAAGGATATATACTTTATTAGCATTTTAACTTGAATTTAGAATTCACTTATATGAAAAAGACACATAAAAAATCAGATTTTTAACATTCTAGAATTTCTGTGCCTGAATTATTTTGTCAAGAACACCTGCACAAGGCAAGTGCTGGACATTTATAGAAAATATGTCCTAGAAATGATTTGTTCATGGAAAAATTCTGTTTTATATCTGTGATGTTTCCTTGACATTTTCCTTCTGCTACAGATTTCTTATAATGCCTCCTTGATCTTTCTGAGGAGATAGATTGTGGAAACTTTTTGGAAGCTGTAGAGATCTATTAAACATAGAAATAAAATCTCTTCTTTTCCATCATAAGACCTTATTTTCATTCGCTTCCTTTTGTTCCCTTCTCCTTTCTTTTTCCTTTCCCTGAGTGATAGAAAATACCAAATCACTTAAAAAAAAGCAAATATTAACATAAGATTCTTTTTTTTGGTTGGACAACAAAAAACACACATGAATTGGGTCAATAAAACTAAATATCAGTGTTCAATGCCAAGTATATTAATAAAATATCTTGGCCTAAATGGCTCTTTTTCTAAATTTTGAATATAAGAATGACTTTCACAGAAAAAAAAAATTGACATAGAGGCATATAGTTTTTTAATCTCAGTAGTAGTCACAGATATAGTTTTTTAGGCAGAGGATCCAGAGTGTTGGAAGAGAGGAGTCATAATAAAAAGAAAACAGGGTAGTGCCAATAGATTTGAATTAGGTGTTCTGATACATTATAGAGTCTAGGTATCTTCTAAAAATCATCAATTAATCAAGATCTTTGTATAAGACTAAGGTCTTGAAAAGGTGATACGTAGAATAATTAGTCATCAGGTAACTTGTCTCTATTTATAAAAAAAATTGCTTATGAAAATCATTACATTAGTGTTCACTTAAAGTTTAATCTCTAACCATTTAAAAATCTTCATAAATTAGTTTGCATTAACCTCTATTTCTTCTTCTCTTTCTGGTGACCTTCTATTCATCCTTAAAGAGGCAAAGAAAATGTCTTCTCTGTGAAGGTCTTGGAACCCCTTTACTCAGAAACAATCCTTTTCCTTGCTATGAACCTATGTAATTTGGAGCATAGCTTAAACACTTTGCATCTTACTTTCTTTATGTGTTTTGTTTCTCTATGTTAAATGTGGTATAGGCAAAGGCCAGGGCTATATTTCAGCCATCATATTCCCCGAACTGAGCTCAGTGCCTGACATGAGCAATCATACTTTAAAAACATATGTAAAAGTATAGAAATTTATATTCTCAGCGTTAGAAAAAAGAAGAGGCACAGTTAATTGAGATTAGGAAATGCTAAACATAATGATGTCAGAACAAGTATTGAGGCTATCAAGTACCAATTTGTACCCAGATCTAATGACTGAGCACCTTTAAAGGCGTGTTGTATCAAGAGTTCAGCAGATATAGACACAAGTAATTCTACTCACATTTTGTTCTCATAACTTTGAATTTTAAATGTATATGTTCCTTTTATTCTTAAGTAAATTGAGAGCAAAGTTGACCAGAGAGATGGAAATTGTACTTCTATGGAGATTTTTAGTGTAAGCGCACACAACTTCTTAGTTCTAGTCTCTCTCTCTCACTATGTATATATTCTTGTTTGGACAAGAATTTTTTCTGGCATATTTTTTCACTACTATATCCCCAATAGTTAGAACGATGGCTGACACACTGTTTATTGAGTAGGAACTCAGTAAATATTTGTGGATGGCTACACATTTCTGTATTACCAAGGTAGATCATACATGGAAACAGAAGACATGGTCCTTGTTTAGCAGTTGGTGATACCTAGGTGACTAGATCACTTCTAATACACATTAGTTTCACTAAACACCGTTTCTGCTAAAATTAGAACTATTTTCATTCTGTTCTCAGTGTAGTATTTAATAAAGATAAACTAATCACAAAACCCTGTGAGTAAAGCTGTGTTGGTCTCTATCCCCAAAGTTCAGAGGACAAATTGATATGAACATTAGCCTAGTTCCTCTAATAAATCAGTTTGAACATTGATTGTAATATAATAAAACATATTTTCTAAAAGTCGTAATTATAAATATTGTCAACAAATAAGAAATAAAGTGTTTAATGAGGTGCCTGTAGAGCTTCCACGGCGAAAAGAATGCTTAGCTTTTTTTTTTTTTTTTTATTGCTGTACGCGGGCTTCTCGCTGCTGCGGCCTCTCCCGTTGCGGAGCACAGGCTCCGGACGCGCAGGCTCAGTGGCCATGGCTCACGGGCCCAGCCGCTCCGCAGCATGTGGGATCTTCGCGGACCGGGGCACGAACCTGTGTACCCTGCCTCGGCAGGCGGACTCTCAACCACTGCGCCACCAGGGAAGCCCAAGAATGTGTAGCTTTAAGAGCAATATATAAGATTTATGGATCTTCAATAATCAACATTTTAGAGTTGAAAATTTTAGAGTTTTATTTGTTCGAAAACTATCTCTTCTCCTACATGGAGGGCAAGCGGAGATCAAAGGAAAAAGGCAAACTACTCCAGATTGGTAGGTGGCAGTTTTAATAAGTAGGGGATCCTACAAGACTTGTTTTGGGGGGGCCACAAGATAAGATGATTTCTGCACCCACCCACCAGAATCTTAAGAGTTTATGTAAAGCTTTAACTGAGTGTAGTCACATACACAGTCAAGATGGTCTCAGTAACACCTTACTCTCTCAAGGCTATGTCCTTGGAATAGCTCCCACTGTGGGAACGGTAGGTAGTGTGTACATTCCAAGGACAGGGGATGAGGTAGAGAAACTTATTGCCTGAGTTCAGCTCATGGGTCAACCAGTGGTCACATCCTCTTGATTACCTCCTCCAAGTTTAGAAAGTCATTATATATTTTTAAATGAAGGAGTGAGATGTAGAGCCTTTAGGACTAAGCAAGGACATATAGGACAGTTCGTCCTTAGAAGAGAATCCATGACTCCTGGCTCCCCATTTAATGCCTGTTTCAGTACACCACTATTGTTCAGTATACCTCATAATTTAATGAAGTCCACATCTATTCAAATGTTAAACTAATTTAACCATTATTACAAGGTAGAATTAAATGTCTTAAATAACAGTCATCCATGCAAATCAGAGCAGGAAGGCAATGTTTTTCTAAATTGATAGAAAACCACATCCTCTGTATAATTCATATGTTATGAAGAGCTCCATCATGTGAAAATTTTGAGAACTTCAGTGTAGATAATCCCAGATTTCATGAGCCCTTGGCATTATGATAGGCCAAGATCTTCCTTGAGTTGCCCCAATTTCTCTGGCTCTTCAATTGAACTTTTGTTTGTCCATTAAAAAAAAATAATAATAATGGTAATCTGTTTCAAAATCTCTGTTTCTAAAAGCTATTTTGTACCACCTTTCACTGACTGGAAGACTATGTTTGGGAGACTGATGTGAGCTGGTATCTTCAGATGTTGTAGATAATTCTTTAAAGTACTCAGTGTTTGAAAAATGGTATGTGAATCAATAAATAATAAATAATTAAAATAATGATGATGACAGAGAAAATTTTGGGGGAAAGTATTTCAAACTGAATCATTGAATTAGTCTTTCAACATTTCAATAAGAAAGGCAAACAATGGAACATATACAAATTAATATCTTGGTCAGGTGGAGAAGTTTAAAAAATCCTTTAATAGAACTGAAAGTGTAGCTATTGATTTCTTAGGAGATAGGATTGTTAAAGGCTGAATTGCTTCTATGATTAAATCACAAGCTTCAGCTCTGACATCAGTGTTCCCTTCGGTCAAAATCACAAAGGATATCTGCAGATCCCTAGAGCTGTTTCTCTGAGTAAACTAGTAAAACATAAATATTTCCCTGAGGGGTTTTGATCCAGTGCTAGATTAGCTGCTTGAAGTTGATCATTTCAGTCTTTCTTAGAGAGATCTATAGAAGCTAGTTACCTACTTGACTTGCCCTTCTGTATCTAAGAATTAAAATGGATAACAGTTGAAACCTCTGCATTTACTTAGTGCACTGCAGGGCAAGATGGAAATGCAGGTTCCTAATGTCCAGCCTTTTATGTTTCTACCTTCTGGGTTAGATATTATTGCTTTTGGTGCTTGAAAATATTATATTCTAGAAAGGGAAGTTAGGTATTTGAGTTCAGAATTCATCACCAACCACCCTTTAATCTCATGAGTAAAATAAACCACCATTAAAAAAATAATCTTATGAAACAAATTATACTTACACCTAATCTAAAACCCCAAAGCAGGTTGCAATAATAAGATGATTGAGTGGGATGAGTGGGGTGGAAGAGCAGGTAATATTTTAATTAAATAAGTTTATTGGATAATCTAAACTTGGTTATATACAAACCCAATCATTGCCTTATTTTCTCCAATCATTGCCTTATTTTCTCCAATCATTACCTTCAACCATCTTTCATTGATTATCCTTTTTCTGACCCATAATAACATCTTGGGAGATCCCAAGGTTTTCCCATCATTTTCTATTATTAAAAAGTGCATTCTAGTTTTGTGCAATTTAAAACCTGAATTTCATCATTGTCTCTCCTCCCAATGCTGGCCAAGGAGCATTGCATTTCCAGGACTTCACCCATTCACCCTTCAGGCTGAATCTGATTACCCCATTGATAGTGGTGGGAGGAGGTGTTGCAGAAACAGGCAATAACCTTTTAAACTCACTGGTATGTGTCTCTGCTCTGAATATTTATGTACATAACAATGGCCAGATGTGGATGCCCTCCATCTGGCAGGCATCAAATGCTGCTCTTCCAGACACAAGTGTGATTCTTTGGGACCCCTGAGATGTTCCTTTCCATCTCACAATCCCAGAGGTGGGAGATTCACTGGCTCTAATTCTTTTATTCACCTTTCCTTTATTTTCTCCACCTTCAAAAGTTCCAGCCCTTTTCTCAGTCTCTCTGCTCTTTATGGTCAGCCCTTACTGGTTGGGGACCAGGGAGATGACTCAAACCTGGTTACCTTCTCTAATGTCTACTTGACTCATAGAAATCTGCTACATTCTCACCACCCCAAACCATGAAAATGCAGGCTGCTCCATTGTTCCTGTCTCTTCACATTGTCTTTTCTAGGCAATTCTCTTTTCTGCCAGCTCATGTAGGCCCCAGAAGATTAGTGAGCTCATGGCATCGACTGACTTTCATCCAAGAAATGTAATGCCAATCTCCTCTTCTGGAAAGTTACTCCTTACTTGGCTGTTGGGTAGAGTGAACATATATTTCATTGTCCAAACCAGGTCACTTTTGAGAATACAAGAGGTTAGTCATAAACCAGGACTTTCCTAGGCAATTCTAGAGATGTATTACCCTATTAATGGGAGAGTAGAGAGTATTCTGTCGGTAGGGCTCCCCCTTGTGAGTAAAGTGAGCCACAGTGCTCTCTCCCTAGGACAAAGTCTCAAGACTAAAGCGACTCTCCTCCCTTTCTCCCACTAGCATTTGGTTTATTTGTGGGGAAGGAATAGGGCAGTGGAAGTTATTGGTGTGGGTAACAAAGTAGGTTTGGCTACAATCAAGCTGTCTGGCCCCCAGGTATTTGTGCTTCAGTTTAGAATATTAGGTATTTGATGCCCTTTTGTTCTTAGCTTTCAATGCTTCCTATCAGTTATAGGGCAAGAGGAAAACAACCTGTTCAACTTCAACTTAAATATAGAAATTTAATTGTAAAAATCAGATATTTAAGGAATCATGGTTTTCATATAGGATTCAAGTAACTCATATAACTTATTTTCAACTATGTGGTAAAGGGTGTGGTTTTCCAGAAAAAAAATAAAAACACGCTAACACTCCAAAGACTATTGCCTTCTTAATAATTTTCATTCTACAAATATGTCATCTATCTCCTCTATCACTGATTTCTCCCTCTTTACAGGGCAATTCTCCTCAACCTACATGTATGCTATAATACGTTATCTTTCACTTTAACCAAAAACTCAGTCTGTTTTAATTCCACCTTCTGTGCTTGCGACTATGTAATTTCTCTGTTCCGTTTCATTTCATCATTTCTCAAAATAAATGTTTATATATGTTTTCAAACGTCCTTTTCAATTTTTTTCTCAACTTTCCAAGCTTTCCTCCCTCTTCTATACTCAATTGCTCTTGTCATAGTTACCAGTGGCTAAATCCAGTGTTCACTTCAATTCCTCATCATGGCCTCAGCAGAATTCCGTAATGTTGGCCTTCCCTTCTCAATACATTCCTCCATTTGTGGTTTGAGACATAAACACTGGTGACTTTCTTTTTACTTCAACTGTGGCCCATTTCAAACTTCTTTGGGAACTTCCCCTTTTCCAAATCTTCAATCTACAGAGTAAGGCAGGGCTCATTCCTGAGCTCTCTGCTTTCCTTTCATATACTGTTTTATTAGGTGATCCAGTCCTGTAACTTAAGGTATAATCTATATATAGGTGATTTTCAAATATATGTTTCTAGCCATGATCCCTCCAGACTTGTACAGTTAATGGTCTTCTCAATTTCTCCACTCTTAACCATTTTATTTAAGACAGAGTTCTTGATCAATTTCCACTTCACTCTATATTCCTCAGATCAAGTAAATGAAATCACAAACATCCAAGCAAAAATCTTAAGAGTTAACCTTGATTCTTCTCCTCCAATATCCTATGTCTAATCTGTCAGCATAGTCCTATAACTTTTATTCCAATGTTTATAATAAACCTGTCCTCATAACTGCTATCTTGAATGCTAGCCCCATAGTCCAGATACTACAGGCTATCTTCAGATGGATTGTATACTGATATTGCTAATCATATTAATAGGATCAGAGTCATTTTCAGAAGTAAAAAGTTCTAAGCAATTCATTTTCTCAGATATCACAATCTGGATAATTTGTGGCTCTTTAGGATGACTTTTATTTTAACTTCTTATTTTCCACAAATTTCCAAAACATATTTCTTCTTTACTCTAGGGAGGGAAAAAAACAAAGCCTGTATGCAAAATTCCAAAACTCCCCAGACCCAGGTTTGAGACTTGAAATCCTTTAAAAATAGTTTACTCTCATTTAGGCTTCATTATATTAGTCATACTTTTATCTTATTTATACTATTAAAAGTCTCTTGGAGGCTAAGGATATTATGTGCTTACTTAGTACTTTTATTAAAATAATTATACATTTTTACTTTCACTCTGACTGAAGTGGAGAGGAGTGGGTTAGGGGACAAGGTTTCTAAAACACAATATATACAAGATATGAGCCAAAGGTGAATATGTATAGTGGACATTGTGGTTCTTCCCCCATATCCATTCTTCTGTCTGTGGGTAATTCCCCATACAACTTCTGAGAAGCCTAAGTGTTTTGGAGGAAATTGGCTTTATCTCTAGATCTGGGGTTAGGTCATATGGCTCACACCTAAGCCCGTTAGAATAAACCCATCCCTTAGCCATAGATTCATGAGTAGGTATGTGATTCAATTTGAGCTAAAAAGACATGAGAAAAGATTTTTGAGAGACTTCTGGGACATGAACTATGTCTTCTGAGAGAACTTCCAAAAGTAACTCTGTTTCTATGGGCTTAGATTAGGAAGCAAGTAGTCCTGAGAGTTGATAGTGGCTATCTTTTGTTGGGTAAGTCAGCCTCAGAGTGAAACAGAAATTTAAAGAAGCAAATCCATTATACAGAAAGATCATCCTGCTGTGGAATTAAGTCACTTCTGAGGCCTCCCCGTACTTTTGGACCTTCTGAGCAGGAAAACCAATGCATCTCATTTTATTGTTTAAGCCAGTTTCAGCTGTGTTTCCTGTTGGTTCCATTTGAATACCTCCTAAGAAGCACAGTGATTTAGAAGAAAGAGTAGATAGCTCTGCTTCTTTTAGTGTTTTCAAAAACCTGAGAAATGAACATTTTTGTTCTTAAAAGAAACAAAAGCAGAAAAGAAGTGGAGAAACTTGATAATTTTGTAACCCCTTTTGAGTTGGAATGTTTTCACCTTAGCCTCAATATTGTGTGAAAAATAAGCATCAGGAAATCTGTGTTCATATGTTAGTACACACATCATTATAAAACATAGTAACTGTTGTCCCTTTAGTTGTTGAGATATCTTACTTTTGGATTTGTTTCACCATTGAACGGGCAATCCAAAAACAGATCACAAGATGAAAGCAAACCATAATCAAAAGAAAGCAATTACCAATGAAACAAGAGATTTTAAAGTGAAGTCAAAAGGATATTTTCATTTTAACAATATGATAAAAAGAATGAGATTACTGAAAGCACAGGGTAATCAACTTCCCCACTTACTTGGCTTGTTTTAGGGGTGAGATGTCTCCAGATCCATTAAAAGTAAACATTACTACTGCTTTCCTCACCTCAACACTCCTTATCCTCCAATCTGTTTGAACTTTATATCCTTTTGGGCAAAAAACCTAAATCATATTAATACTCATTTTCTCCATGATACTATAAATTTTAATCTTTGAGCCATTCAGAATTCAAAAAATTATTTCAATAAGAAAATTGATTCTTGCAATCAAATATTTGGGTTTTCAAAACTATTATCCTTATTTTGATTTTAAGAACCCATTCCGACAGTCAAAAATCTAAGATTCAACACTTTGTCTTCCTAGTCTGACTCTCCTCTAAGTTAATAAATCTCAGTCTCAAGGTCCAATTTTAACTATGGAAGACCCACAGTAAAAGGCATTACTGGGAATAAAAAGCCCCCAAAACAAACAAACAAAAAACTTTGGGTTGCTCCTTCAAAATGTTATCCTACTGTGAATATTAAATTTATATAAACCAGAGGTTTCATGTGCCTTCCCTTTCCTTCTCAGTGGGTGCTTCTCTTAATTTGCTAGGTATTTAGAAGTTTAAGTTTAAATGTCTCTTCATATGTCCTCTGCAAATTGCTTCTCTGTGGTTATGGGTCTTTCCAATGCTCTTTGGGGCTGCTTGTTGGTGTTGTTGATTATCATAATACTTGCAAACCATAGTGCTCTTAGCAGACTAATGGCTCTTCTTTGATAAGGTCTTGGAGTGAATGGAAGGAGCACATCTCTCTTTTTGCACTCTGTCATTCAGTCTCCAAAAGGCTTATACAGCAAACTGCAGGTATACACAGTCAGGGAAGTGTCATAAGGAAATTACAACATAGGAGAGAAAAAAATTAAAGTTCTAGCCAGTTGGGACTACCCTTTGAACCTGCTATTCGAGTTCAAATATTGATACATCTTTTACAAATACATCTTAATTTGGAGGGGCACTGCCATGGCTACTCCCTCCTTTCCTGATCTCAGGTTTGTTGTTTATGTTCTTTATCTACCCTTTAAATTTCTCTGTTGACCTCATCTCCCTCTTGAAAAGGCTAACTTCCTCTACAGGTTGAGCTCTTACCGCTTATATCCTTTCTGAGTCCTACAGTCTCAACAGGGCTTCCAGATTTGGCTAGGTGGGCATGTATGTTTGCAACTACCTAGTCTCCCAGGCTCCAGTCCCATGAAAGAGGGTTAAAGTGAATCACAATTTTATGTTCTTTTCCCCCATTCACACTGGTGTTCTCACTGTTAGAGGACCTGTTAAGAAAACTCATCTTAGAAGCACAAGCTTTTTTTTCCCCTCTTAAATATAGCATAATATAAACCTCTATTGAGGAAAGAATATTTCTTCTATTAGCCATGCTGTTGCTGCCAGTGGGTCTGCAGTATTGTACAATGGAACACTTGGAGTCTGGCGTTGGCACAAAGAAACACAGTAGCTTTTAATGGTTGCTTTCTCTGTTGGATGGGGAATAGCATGAGTCTTGAATTAATTCCTGGGATTCATATTTTCCTCTGACATGCAGGGTGGGGTTGCAGATTTCTGTCACCACATCTACGTGGGGGTTCCTTTAAAGTCAAGCCAAAAGTTCATTAAATTTAAAAAATTTCCTTGATTTTGTTTCAACTTAAAAAGCTTTTTGACCTTGGGCATGTTATATATCAGTAACACCAAGCTTGGTTTTATAATTTAGCAAATGGCAATTATACAAGTTGTAGTTCTTCAGGTATTGGGAAACTTTTAGCATATCACATTTTGTTCGTACCTCTAACATAATCTTTACCACATTCTGCCTTGTACTGTAATTACATAATTAGTCATGTATTAAGGATCTTCTTTAACAAGGCAATATTCTGCTAGGCACTGTGAGGGAATAGAAACATATGCATTTTTCTCTCTTCCACTAGGTGGTGATATCCTTGAAAGAAGGGCCTTGTTAATTATTATACCTCCTATAACATGTAGCAGTGCTTTGTTCAAAGTAATTTAGAGATTAGCCACAAGAACAGAGGATGAGAAAACTATTTTCACAAAATTTGCAAGGCTATTACCGAAGTACATATAATACACTGACCTTTCTCTCAAAATGATCAGAGAATAGTTCAGATCTTTGACTCCTATGGTCTAATCATAGACCTTGACATTTTAACCAGGAATAGAGAGTAGTGTGGCTTTTTCATCACGGCTTGTTCGTTGTAATCAAGTTGCTGGGTCATTATTTCTGATCAATCAGAATTATCGCCTCCCATGACCTACAGGTGAATGTTGTTTTCTTTAAAAGAAGTGCTCATAATTTTTTACTGTGTTTTGTCCCTTTTTCTTTGGTATGATATTTTTCAGACTGTGGGTGCTTAACGAATGTTAAATGATAATTCTTTATTGACCTGACTGGGTTTGGGGGGCTTTCAAAGTTTTCAAGGAAGCGTTTTAACTGTTTTGTGATCTTTAGGATTTTAAAATAGAATTATGATGACCTTTACAAAGCAAGAAAGCAGAAACTTGCTCCAATCTGAAGGCCAAGCAGTTAAACCTGATATGATTGTTCCCTTTTGGCTCATTAATTGCATCTAAGTGGGTACAGAGAACTGAAGCTTTTGTTAAATAATTGACACACTATTAATTCCAATTTGTAATATGATCTGGGAATGGTATAATAATAAAGTACAAAATGGTCTCCATGGCATAAAGTGGAGGGGAGAGTCAAATAAATGCTGCCTAGAGACCAAACTAGATAACTTAGGTTCTCTCCATATCCTCTGTGTGGGTGTTGATGCCAATTATGATGCTTATAAGCTTATGGTGGCTTTATCACTGCCAAGACCACAGGAAAATGGCCTTGTAAGTAGCCGTGTACCACTTGTATTTCTAATTGCTGCTGGAAAAAGTTACGAAAAATGTAGTTATTTGACAGTTCTGGAGGTCAGAAGTCAAAAAATGGGTCTTAATGGGCTAAAATCAAAGTATCAGCAGAGTCTCTAAGGAAGAGACCATTTCCTTGCTTTTTTTCCAGTTTCTTGAGGCCGGTACATTCTTTGGCTCATGATCCCATTCTTCTGTCTTCAAAGCCAGCGGTGTAGCATCTTTGAATCGTTCTCCTGCTTTGATATTCCTGTTTCCCTCTTGCAAGGACTCTTATGATTACATTGGGCCCACCTGGATAATTCAGGATAGTCTTCCCATGTCAAGGGCCTCAACTTACACCTGCAAAGGCAAAATTCGTTTTGGCATACAAGGTAATAATTCACAGGTTTTGAGGATTAGGATGTGGACATCTTTGGGGGGACCATTATTTTGCCTACCACATGCTAAAAGTAAAATTTTAAAGGATAATTATATATTTTGATGATATTTTCAAGGTATAAGAAGAGAATACTGTTTCTATATCAAAATGATAAAATTTTAAAAAAATTATTCATGTTAGTGCTAGGTATTTACTGAAGATTTTCTTATCTTCTATTACATGACCTAGATAATGAACTTATAATGCCTACCTCATAAGATTCTTTGGAAAGCCTTATGTTGCTTTTTGTATCAACACCTAGCATGCTCATTTCTTGACTTCAAATTCATTAACTACCTACTCAGGGAGGGTTGAAGCTTTAACTGTTAATTCTCAGTCAGTACACTCTTTGATAAGTACTTGGGCTGGTCATTAAATGCAGCTCAAGATAGCATTTGGAAGGTCCTTGATGTGGCCCCAAGAAGAAGAACGCACAGATATTCTACTGTGTGCTAACTCTATCTCCTAGAAAAAGACAGTCAAGGGAAAAATAATATTCCATTTGGCTAATTCCACTACTTGCTAGAAAGTTCAGTCTTCAAAGGTTTCATCAGAAAGAATTATAAAGCTAAGTGCTTAATATCAGAGAGTATTAGGTCTATGATCTCACTGGTTGGTGACTGGACATTAATCAAATTAATGTCTTCAGTTAAATAGACTTGAAAAAATAGAACAAATGACAGCTAGTAGGTATTTTAGTCAGTTAATAAATAGACTGCTGTTATATCCAGAAGAAAATGGATGAAAATTGAATTCAACATGATAAAAATATTGTTAGTTTTAACCTTAAGACAGATTGGCAAGTACTTGCTGTCAAAAATTTGTTTACACCTAAGTTTTCTCCTCTCGATTTTGCTATGTAAATAAACGAATTCTATGTCCTCTGCATTCTCTTGGAGTTCATCTGAAATCCTGATCTAATACTGTAATTTTATTGTCATTTGATATTGAGTTATCAGAATTTATTTGGAAATATGTATCCTTTGTGTGGCTGCCTTAAATATTCATTAATCTAGAAGTTTATTATTTTATTTTTTGTTTGTTTGTTTTTTTCGTTACGCGGGCCTCTCACTGTTGTGGCCTCTCCCGTTGCGGAGCAACAGGTTCCGGATGCGCAGGCTCAGCGGCCATGGCTCACGGGCCTAGCCGCTCCGCGGCATGTGGGATCTTCCCGGACCGGGGCACGAACCCGTGTCCCCTGCATCGGCAAGCGGACTCTCAACCACTGCGCCACCAGGGAAGCCCTATTATTTTAATATTTTGGCTGGTGGTGATAAAATAGGCTACAATTGGAGAAACTATATGTACTGTCATATTTCTAATTTTAATAATGCATAAAATCATATGTTTTTGGAGATTTGATTTAGCGCTTCTTGAAAGGGTTAGTATTAAATGAGAGTTTTATTTTGTAACCCCATTGGTTATATAAAATTACAAATTTTTTTAACATTGAATACATTCGTGTAAATGTGCCATCAAATAGCTAATAAGGTATAAAAAAAAAATCATTAGCCTTTCTTCAGAAAGATATCTAAGCTGATGAACTATAAAATTTTGAGTTCTTCTGAGTGTCACTTGGAGTTCTGGGGGATGTCTCTTTCTGAATTCAGAAATCATAAATTGAATATCTTGATATACTTGAGTAAGCGGGAAATGAGCACTGCTTTTGCAATTGACTCATAGACGTGATCCTAAGCAGGAGGGCAAGGATGAAGAGGGTAAGAATGAATAATAAATGTATTTAAAAATGAGATTTAACATGTAGAGAGCACCAGAATTTTTCCAGTACTCTAAAGAATCAGTTTCTTTTTATTTTACCATGCTTCTTAAAGAATAGAATATGTGACTGATAGATTATTTCATCCTTACTTATTCTGTCCTACAATAAAAATAAAGTGTTTAGAAATATTTCTTATTGTAATAATATGCCCAAAGCCTCTTCATTTTACAGATCCTATGTAGAAAAACATATTTTTCTCTTTCTTCCAGTAATATTTGTAGTTAATATATTAAAAAAAAATTTTGTAGGAATTTGCTTTGCTAACTTGACATTGGGGTTATTTCAATCACAAACAAGTGAAAATGGAATCAGAAGTATATTTTATGGGGTGAAAAATTTCATCACAACTTCAGATTCTTTTTTAGGCTTAAATATTGCTTTCATTTTTTTCTTTAAGGTTTCCAAAGAATTCCAGCCTCCCTACTGTTGCTTCTTACATAGATTCATGTTGAATATGTATTTCCCAGCATCTAGAGATGCTGATTCAGTGTAGTTGGTGACAGGTGTCTCAATGACAAAGGCAGGAAGCCTTTAAAATCTTCAGTTTGGGAGTGTCAGGATGGGTATGACATAGGCCCATGCTGACAATCTAAAATGAAAGCTCTTGGCATAATTGCTTTTCATTCAAAAGTTAAGAAATGCAGCTGCGTCCTCTTCACCTCCAATTCTTGCAATCTCCATGCATGGAATAGAGAATTTCCTCCTTCATTTCTGAATTTCCATTCCTTCCTTCTCTAAAGTAACTAAAGATCAATGAACTTAGTGCTATTCTGGTTCTTACTAAACTTAGCCTGGACAAAATAACCCATTTAGCTGGAAAATAAATCCAATATAAGGAGAAAGAGTCTGTGTTCTTATTTATAAAGGAGCGAATATCTCTTTTCCTTCGAGTGACAGGGGCACACAGCCACTGCAGCACAACCTCAGGCAAAATAGAAGAAGAAAGGAGAAAGCACTGCCTTTCTCCAGAAATGACTCACAATATTTATTCAGATGACAAGATGAATAAATTATCTGAAGATTTATAGGATCTATTAACTCTTTTGCATGAGTTATAGGTTAATTGCCCTATAAGAATATGTTCATCCATGAATTGCTCTTAGCTGTGTGTGGCAAACTGTGTAGATAAACACCCATATGTTAATCATTTTTAGAAATAAATCTGATGTAAGAAAAACAATAGTCTCCAATGGGTTAAAAACCAAGGTATAATTAATATAATTCTGTATTTCTGCACATGGATTAATTACTTACATGTTTTCTGCCTGAATTTAACTACACATATATACAACTCTTCATAATTTGCTAAGGAAGCTTTTGTCATGATGACTTCCTATGCAGCACATTGAATTGTTGAATAAAGGCTCTCCATAAATGAGAATCATTATAACTTTAGGGCTTCTGGATAATTTGAATTGGTTTTACAATACACAGTTGGGTAGTAAAAAAGGAGCCACTGATGGCCACAGGAACAGCCTTGACAATTGTCAGCTTATCATACATCCAGTACAGTACCTCTGAATTTGATCGCTGTCAAGAACAAATCATAGGTAAATGGATACCAATTCTGATAATAAAGCAGACTAAAATGGTTCAAGACCTTCTTACTAAATTTGAGGGAAGACAGCATCAGAGCCAAATAGCTATTGCACAACCAACATTTTTCTTTTTGATTACACTGTGGTAAGGCCTCTGAGAGACAGGTAGGTTTAGGAATGTGTAGAAGCTAGCAGTGAGGTTAGCGTACAAATATGTATAAAAGCAAAAAGTATCCTTATGTGGGCATTTTTAGAGTCAAACAGGATAATTAGAAATATTTAGCTATTTAAGTCACCATTATCATTAACTACATGTGGGTGGGTTCAAATTATTAGCTTCTACTGAAAGAAAAGTTCTTGTCTTTTGAGCAGCACATTATGTTTTGTGTTCTATGAAGCAAGAATTCCAGTGTAATTCTTGAATGTTATTTTCAGGTTTTTCTTTCCCTCCCTCCCTTCCTTCCTTCCTCTCTTTTCCTTCCTCTCTTCCTCCCTTCTTCCCTCCATCCCTTCCTTCCTCCCTTCCTCTCTCCCTCCCTCTCTCCTTCCCTCCTTGCTTCTTTTTATTTTTTTTCTTTTATTTGTGACTGGCAGATATGATACCTTAAGCACTAAAGCCTGTAACTACAAAAAACGTGCAGATGGGACTTTTTATTTAAGTAGCATATACAGATTTTGATTTAGTAGAGGCAGAAAATTAACATTGTGCTTCTGTGATTGTGAACTAAAAAGGTCCTTGAAAAAGCCCTTGAAGATTTAGTACAAGCTCTCCTCTTGGCACATATATTATCCTGTTTAAAGATAGTGATATTCTTTAATCGCTTTCATTAAAATGTTACAATATCGTTCAAAATGAATGAAGCCATAGGTTGCTTAGTTAGTTTACTCCGTCAAACAAACTTCTGTATATTTCAGAGGGCAAGTCTACAGGTTCTCATTTTCCCTGTGTTTTCTACATACTCTTCAAAGTATGTATTCTGTTGGACTACGGCATTTGAGGAATGCTTTTGTACCCTGTGTTTTTTCAGTGTACCAGCTGTGGAGTGATTAGTGAATCATTTTAGGACATTACATACTAATTACTAAAATGATTAAGGCTCTTTCCTCTCCTATATTCAATCTCTTAACCCATCATTTTCCACTTTCACAATTTAAACGCAGATTATCCAAATTTTAATTCACTAACATGCTCATTTAGCTGAAGATCAAATTTTGTTTCTGAGACATTTACATCGGTTTTCCCTGATCTCTTGCAACTGAAAAGGCAGACTACCATTCTTGGCCAAATGGATGGAAAGAGAGGAGAGGGAGAGGAGGATGGGGGAGGGGAGGAGGAGAAGGACAGAGATTTGCTTATTCTTGGACTGCTTTGGCGCTAAATTGTCTATCTCACCAAGAACCTCACTGAAACCTAATCACATGAAGAGATTGATGGCTTTCTCCTCCACCAAGGGTAAACTTCACAGCATCCGTACACTAAGTAACATTCCAGACAGATGGAGACAAGACAATATGTACTTTTATTTATTTTTATTTTCTTAATTTTTTAACATCTTTATTGGAGTATAATTGCCTTACAATGTTGTGTTAGTTTCTGCTGTATAACAAAGTGAATCAGCTATATGTATACATATGCCTCCATATCTCCTCCCTCTTGCGTCTCCCTCCCACCCTCCCCATCCCACCCCTATAGGTGGTCACAAAGCACCAAGCTGATCACCCTGTGCTATGCGGCTGCTTCCCACTAGCTATCTATTTTACATTTGGTAGTGTATATATGTCCATGCCCCAGCTCTCTCCCCAGCTTACCCTTCCCCCTCCCCATGTCCTCAAGTCCATTCTCTACATCTGCATCTTTATGCCTGTCCTGCCCCTAGGTTCTTCAGAACCATTTTTTTTTAGATTCCATATATATGTGTTAGCATACAGTATTTGTTTTTCTCTTTCTGACTTACTTCACTCTGTATGACAGTCTCTAGGTCCATCCACCTCATTACTAATAACTCAATTTCGTTTCTTTTTATGACTAATATTCCATTGTATATATGTGCCACATCTTCTTTATTCATTCATCTGTTGATGGACACTTAGGTTGCTTCCATGTCCTGGTCCTAGCTATTGTAAATAGTTCTGCAATGAACACTGTGTTGCATGACTCTTTTTTTTTTTTTTTTTTGGCGGTACGCGGGCCTCTCACCGCTGTGGCCCCTCCTGCCCTGGAGCACAGGCTCCGGACGTGCAGGCCCAGCGGCCATGGCTCACGGGCCCAGCCACTCCGCGGCACGTGGGATCCTCCCGGACCGTGGCACGAACCCGTGTCCCCTGCATCAGCAGGCGGACCGTCAACCACTGTGCCACCAGGGAAGCCCAACATGACTCATTTTTAATTATGGTTTTCTCAGGGTATATGACCAGTACTGGGATTGCTGGGTCACGTGGTAGTTCCAGTTTTAGCTTTTTAAGGAAACTCCATACTGTTCTGCATAGTGGCTGTATCAATTTACATTCCCACCAACAGTGCAGGAGGGTTCCCTTTTCTCCACACCCTCTCCAGCATTTACTGTTTGTAGATTTTTTGATGATGGCCATTCTGACTCGTGTGAGGCGATACCTCATTGTAGTTTTGATTAGCATTTCTCTAATGATTAGTGATGTTGAGCATCCTTTCATGTGTTTGTTGGAAATCTGTATATCTTCTTTGGAGAAATGTCTATTTCAGTGTTCTCCTATTTTTGTATTGGGTTGTTTGCTTTTTTGATATTGAGCTGCATGAGCTGCTTGTAATTTTTGGAGATTAATCCTTTGTAAATTGCTTTATTTGCAAATATTTTCTCCCATTCTGAGGGTTGTCTTTTCATCTTGTTTATGTTTTCCTTTGTTGTGCAAAAGCTTTTACATTTCATTAGGTCCCATTTGTTTATTTTTGTTTTGATTTCCATTTCTCTAGGAGGTGGGTCAAAAAGGATCTTGCTGTAATTTATGTCATAAAGTGTTCTCCCTATGTCTTCCTCTTAAGAGTTTTATAGTGTCTGGCCACACATTTAGGTCTTTAATCCATGTTGAGTTTATTTCTGTGTATGGTGTTAGGGAGTGTTCTAATTTCATTCTTTTACATGTAGCTATCCAGTTTTCCCAGCACGACTTATTGAAGGGACTGTCTTTTCTCCATTGTATACTCTTTCCTCCTTTATCAAAGATAAGGTCACCATATGTGTGTGGGTTTATCTCTGAGCTTTCTGTCCTGTTCCATTGATCTATATTTCTGTTTTTGTGCCCGTACTATACTGTCTTGATTACTGTAGATTTGTAGTATAGTCTGAAGTCAGGGAGCCTGATTCCTCCAGCTCTGTTTTTCTTTCTCAAGATTACTTTGGCTATTCAGGGTCTTTTGTGTTTCCATACAAAATGTGAAATTTTTTGTTCTTGTTCTATGAAAATGCCATTGGTAGTTTGATAGGAATTGCATTGAATCTGTAGATTGCTTTGGGTAGTATAGTCATTTTCACAATGTTGATTCTTCCAATCCAAGAACATGGTATATCTCTCCATCTGTTTGTGTCATCTTTAATTTCTTTCATTAGTGTCTTATAGTTTTCTGCATACAGGTCTTTTGTCTCCTTAGGGAGGTTTATTCCTAGGTATTTTATTCTTTTGGTTGCAATGGTAAATGGGAGTGTTTCCCTAATTTCTCTTTCAGATTTTTCATCATTAGTGTATAGGAATGTAACAGTTTTTTTGTGCATTAATTTTGTATCATGCTACTCTACCAAATTCATTGATTATCTCTAGTAGTTTTCTGGTAGGATCTATAGGATTCTCTATGTATAGTATTATGTCATCTGCAAACAGTGACAGCTTTACTTCTTTTCTGATTTGGATTCCTGTTATATCTTTTTCTTCTCTGATTGCTGTGGCTAAAACTTCCAAAGCTATGTTGAATAATAGTGATGAGAGTGGACAATCTTGCCTTTTTCCTGATCTTAGAGGAAATGGTTTCAGTTTTTCACCATTAAGAATGATGTTGGCTGTGGGTTTGTCATATATGGCTTTTATTATGTTGAGGTAAGTTCCCTCTATGCCTACTTTCTGGAGGGTTTTTTTCATAAATGTGTGTTGAATTTTGTCAAAAGGTTTTCCTGCATCTATTGAGATGATCATATGGCTTTTCTCCTTCAGTTTGTTAATATGGCTTATCACATTGATTGTTTTGTGTATATTGAAGAATCGTTGCATTCCTGGGCTAAACCCCACTTGATCATGGTGTATGATCCTTTTCATGTGCTGTTGGATTCTGTTTACTCCTATTTTGTTGAGAATTTTTGCATCTATGTTCATCAGTGATATTGGCCTGTAGTTTTCTTTCTTTGTGACATCTTTGTCTGGTTTTGGTATCAGGGTGATGGTGGCCTTGTAGAATGAGTTTGGGAGTGTTCCTCCCTCTGCTATATTTTGGAAGAGTTTGAGAAGGATAGGTGTGAGCTCTTCTCTAAATGTTTGATAGAATTCACCTGTGAAGCCATCTGGTCCTGGGCTCTTGTTTGTTGGAAGATTTTTAATCACAGTCTCAATGTCAGTGCTTGTGACTGGTCTGTTTATATTTTCCTTTCTTCCTGATTCAGTCTCGGAAGGTTGTGCTTTTCTAAGAATTTGTCTATTTCTTCCAGGTTGTCCATTTTATTGGCATAGTGTTGCTTGTATGAATTTTTCCTGATCCTTTGTATTTCTGTGGTGTCAGCTGTTACTTCTCCTTTTTCATTTCTAATTCTAATGATTTGAGTCTTCTCCCTTTTTTTCTTGATAAGTGTGGCTAATGGTTTATCAATTTTGTTTATCTTCTCAAAGAACCAACTTTTAGTTTTATTGATCTTTGCTATTGTTTCCTTCATTTCTTTTTCATTTATTTCTGCTCTGCTCTTTATGATTTCTTTCCTTCTGCTAAATTTGGGGTTTCTTTGTTCTTCTTTCTCTAATTGCTATAGGTGTAAGGTTAAGATGTTTATTTGAGATGTTTCTTGTTTCTTGAGGTAGGATTGTATTGCTATATACTTCCCTCTTAGAACTGCTTTTGCTGCATCCCATAGGTTTTGGGTTGTAATGTTTTCATTGTCATTTGTTTCTAGGTCTTTTTTGATTTCCTCTTTGATTTCTTCCATGATCTCTTGGATATTAAGTAGTGTATTGTTTAGCCTCCATGTGTTTGTATTTTTTACAGATTTTTTCCTGTAATTGATATCTAGTCTTAGAGTGTTGTGGTCATAAAAGATACTTCATACGATTTCAGTTTTCTTAAATTTACCAAGGCTTGATTTGTGACCCAAGATATGATATCTCCTGGAAAATGTTCCATGAGTGCTGAGAAGAAAGTGTATTATGTTGTTTTTGTATGGAATTTCCTATAAATATCAATTAAGTCCATCTTGTTTAATGTATCATTTAAAACTTCTGTCTCCTTATTTATTTTCATTTTGGATCATCTGTCCATTGGTGAAGTGGGGTGTTAAAGTCCCCTACTATGAATGTGTTACAGTCGATTTCCCCTTTTATGGTTGTTAGCACTTACCTTATGTATTGTGGTGCTCCTATGTTGGGTGCATAAATATATACAATTGTTATATCTTGTTCTTGGATTGATCTCTTGATCATTATGTAGTATTCTTCTTTGTCTCTTGTAATAGTCTTTATTTTAAAGCCTATTTTGTCTGATATGAAAATTGCTACTCCAGTTTTCTTTTGATTTCCATTTGCATGGAATATGTTTTTCCATCCTCTCACTTTCATTCTGTATGTGTCCCTAGATCTGAAGTGGGTCTCTTGTAGACCACATATATATGGGTCTTGTTTTTGTATCCATTCAGCGAGCCTGTGTCTTTTGGTTGGAGCATTCAGTCCATTCACATTTAAGGTAATTATCGATATGTATGTTCCTATTACCATTTTCTTAATTATTATGGGTTTGTTTTTGGAGGTCCTTTTCTTCTCTTGTGTTTCCCACTTAGAGAAATTCCTTTAGCATTTGTTGTATAGCTGGTTTGGTGGTGCTGAATTCTCTTAGCTTTTGCTTGTCTGTAAAGGTTTTAATTTCTCCATCGAATCTGAATGAGATCCTGCTGGGTAGAGTAATGTTGGTTGTACGTTTTTCCCTTTCATCACTTTAAATATGTCCTGTCACTCCCTTCTGGCTTGCAGAGTTTCTGCTGAAAGATTAGCTGTTAACCTTATGGGGATTCCCTTGTATGTTAATTGTTGCTTTTCCCTTTCTGCTTTTAATATTTTTTCTTTGTATTTAATTTTTGATAGTTTGATTAATATGTGTCTTGGCATTTTTCTCCTTGGATTTATTCTGTATGGCACTCTCTGTGCTTCAGGGACTTGATTGACTATTTCGTTACCCATATTACGGAAGTTCTCAACTATAATCTCTTTAAATATTTTCTCAGTCCCTTTTTATTTCTCTTCTTCTTCTGGGACCCCTATAATTCGAATGCTGGTACATTTCATGTTGTCCAGAGGTCTCTGAGACTGCCCTCAATTCTTTTCATTCTTTTTTCTTTAGTCTGCTCTGTGGTAGTTATTTCCACTATTTTATCTTCCAGGTCACTTTTCTGTTCTTCTGTCTTAGTTATTCTGCTATCAATTCCTTCTAGAGAATTTTTAATTTCATTTATTGTGCTGTTCATCATTGTTTGCTCCTTAGTTCTTCTAGGTCCTTGTTAAACGTTTCTTGTATTTTCTCCATTCTATTTCCAAGATTTTGGATCATCTTTACTATCATTACTCTGAATTCTCTTTCAGGTAAACTGCCTATTTTCTCTTCATTTGTTTGGTCTGTTGGGTTTTTGCTTTGCTCCTTCATCTGCTATGTGTTTCTCTGTCTTCTCATTTTGCTTAACTTACTGTGTTTTGGGTCTCCTTTTTGCAGGCTGCAGGTTCGTAGTTCCTGTTGTGTTTGGTGTCTGCCCCCAGTGGCTAGTGTTGGTTCAGTGGGTTGTGTAGGCTTCCTAGTGGAGGGGACTGGTGCCTGTGTTCTGGTGGATGAGGCTGGATCTTGTCTTTCTGGTGGGCAGGACCACATCCGGTGGTGTGTTATGGGGTGTCTGTGGTCTTATTATGATTTTAGGCAGCCTCTCTGCTAATGGGTGGGTTTGTGTTCCTGTCTTGCTAGTTTTTCAGCTTAGGGTGTCCAGTACTTCAGCTTGCTGTTTGCTTAGTGGAGCTGGGTCTTAGCGTTGAGATGGAGATCTCTGGGAGAGCTCTCACTGACTGATGTTACATGGAGCCGGTAGGTATCTGTTGGACCAATGTCCTGAACTTGGCTCTCCCACCTCAGAGGCACAGGCCTGACACCCAGCCAGAGCACCAAGACCCTGTCAGCCACACAGCTCAGAAGAAAAGGGAGAAAAAAAGAAAGGAAGGAAGGAAGAAAGAAAGAAAAATATAATAAAGTTATTAAAATAAAAAATTTAAAACATTATTTAAAAAAATGAAAAAGTAATAAAGAAAAGGAAAAGAAAAAAAGAAAGAAGAGAGCAACTAAACCAAAAACAAATCCACCAATGACAACAAGCACTAAAAACTATACTAAAAAAAACAAAAAATGGACAGACCGAACCCTAGGACAAATGGTAAAAGCAAAGCTATACAGACAAAATCACACAAAGAAGGATACAGATACACACAAAAAGAGAAAAAGGGAAAAAAAATATATCTATATATTAAAAAAAAGGAAGAAAGCAGCCAAATCAATGAACAAATCTACCAATGATAATAAACTCTAAATACTAAACTAAGATAAACATAAAACCAGAAACAAATTAGATGCAGAAAGCAAACCCCAAGTCTACAGTTGCTTCCAAAGTCCACTGCCTCAGTTTTGGGATGATCCGTTCTCTATTCCGGTATTCCACCGACGCAGGGTACATCAAGTTGATTGTGGAGATTTAATCCGCTGCTCCTGAGCCTGCTGGGAGAAATTTCCCTTTCTCTTCTTTGTTTGCACAGCTCCTGGGGTTCAGCTTTGGATTTGGCCCCGCCTCGCCTCTGCATGTAGGTCGCCTGAGGGCATCTGTTCTTTGCTCAGACAGGACGGGGTTAAAGTAGCAGCTGATTCGGGGACTCTGGCTCACTCAGGCGGCGGGGAGGGAGGGGTGCGGATGCGGGGCGAGCCTTCGGCGGCAGAGGCAGGCATGATGTTGCAACAGTCTGAGGCGTGCCTTGTGTTCTCCAGGGGAAGTTGTCCCTGGATCTCAGGACCCTGGCAGTGGTGGGCTGCACAGGCTCTCAGGAGGGGAGGTGGGGATAGTGACCTGTGCTGGCACACAGGCTTCTTGGTGACTTCAGTAACAGCCTTTGCATTTCATGCCTGTCTCTGGTGTCCATGCTGATAGCCATGGCTCGTGCCCATCTCTGGAGCTCATTTAGGTTGTGCTCTGAATCCCCTCTCCTCATGCGCCCTGAGACACTGGTCTTTTGCCTCTTAGGCAGGTCAGACTTTTTCCCAGACTACCTCCTGGCTAGCTGTGGCGCACTAGCCCCTTCAGGCTGTGTTCATGTAGCCAACCCCAGTTCTCTCCCTGGAATCTGACCTATGAAGCCGGAGCCTCAGCTCCTAGCCCCACCCACCCTGCCGGGTGAGCAGAAAAAAATCCTCTCGGGCTGGTGAGTGCTGGTCAGCACTGATCCTCTGTGCGGGAATCTCTCCACTTTGCCCTCCGCACCCCTGTTGCTGCGCTCTCCTCTGTGGCTCTGAAGCTTCCCCACCCACCACTACCCATCTCCGCCAGTGAAGGGCTTCCTAGTGTGTGGAAACTTTTCCTCCTTCACAGCTCCCTCCCACTGGTGCAGGTGCCATCCCTATCCTTTTGTCTCTGTTTCTTCTTTTGCCCTACCCAGGTGCGTGGGTAGTTTCTTCCCTCTTCAGAGGTCTGAGGTCTTCTGCCAGCGTTCAGTAGGTGTTCTGCAGGAGCTGTTCCATGTGTAGATGTATTTCTGATGTATCTGTGGGGAGGAAGGTGATGTCCGTGTCTTACTCCTCCTCCATCTTGTAGGTCCCCTCAACAATATGTATTTTTAAAAACCTATTTGAGAGTGTCATTTTGTTGCAAACAGTCCTTTGTGCACAAAACATTCTTAGAATCTGAATATCAGTGTGTTTGTACTACACTGATTATATCATATTCATCTCCAGAGATAAGAAAATGCTACTCCATTCTTGAGAGCAAAGAGAAAATTCTGACTGATAACATGGTCAAACAGGGTTTGATAACAATTTATTTCTGACCTTTTAATGCCTTCTGTTCTTAATGATTTTCTGTCATTTCTGTCTAGTCCAGACTTGAAACTCAGTCTCAGAGGTGCTTAGCTTTATGTTGCCACTTAACTTTCAACTTCCATTTTCAGCACAGAAAGGTAAATCAGTAATTGTCACTTTGGCTTCTCAAGGTTTGTCAGGCACCCGAGTGGGATTATGACATAAATCTGAAGGGTGTTTCATATGACTTTGACTTTAATTTTGATGTAATCATGGAATGTCATAGGACTTCAGGAACTTAATTATCCTATTAGCCTCACCTCTTCCTTTGCTTGAATTTTTGGTTCACTACACTGGATCTTTCTGTCCCCTGACCTGTCGAGAAATGATTAAAGGAAAAAAAAAAGAAGAAAGAAATTCAGGGGCATCTTCAGTGAGACATTTCCTTGGCTGACAATTGTTTCTTTCTCAGTGCCCTCCTTTTCTTTTGTCTTCTTTTTCTTTTCTATTTTATTTCTAAGGCAATGACATGTACATTTCTCTCCTTTGGCCCTTATGGAACAGTTGCAGAGCTTGAGGAACCACCCTCTGAGAGGTTAGTGTGTTGCCCTTTGTTTCAAAATGTTTTTGAGTCTGAGTTTTACTTTATCAATTGGAGCCTAGACAGACAGTGATGCAACTAGAGATCTTCTTTGGAAAAGGGGAGAAATGGGGAAAAGGAGTCTCAAAGAAATGGTCTATGAAGAATTTTTGTCTTGAGAAGATAAAAAATTATGTTTCCAAGAAATTTATCCAGGTAGATTTGTATACAAATCTGTGGCTGTAGATTGCCATGTGGGTGTATTAGTCAAAGCTTCTTCACTTAAAAGTGAAAGAAACTGAACTGGAACTGGCTGAAGCTGGAAGTCTTTAAGGATTACTGGATTCAGAAACCCCAGTAGCTAGCTAATTATCTCTTGCTCTCTCCCCTTCATCCCTCCCTCTTTTTTTCTCTTATTGCTTGCCTCTGCATCTTTCTGTGTGTTGCCCTTATTCTCTCTTGCCAAAGATTAGCTCTCTCCCTGTGATGGGAAAGGTGGCTCCTGGCAGCCACAGTCTAAAGGGAAAAGAGAATCTTTTCTTTCAGCATTTACAGAATGTGTTCTGGGGAAGTTCCTTGAGCTGATCCTAAAAGAATTCCATGACCACCTCTTGGCTCAGTCTCTGTGGTTGGGGGTGGGAGCCTGGATCAAGAACTCATCTCAGCTGACATGCAGTGGTCCAAATCTGTGATTGATTGTCTCACTATATTGGATGGGGGAAGGGCAGTTCATCAAGGGAAGATTGGTGCTGCTACCAGAATTAGGGATGCCAGAAAGCATGTCGGGACAGCCATGTTTACTAAAATACAGATCTCTGTATATTACTACATATATAGCAAACCAAACAATCATCATACCTGGAGGGATATTTTATTTTTTTTTCTTTTAAAATCTTTTCACAGTGGGTGCATATGATATAATATTATCTGGCTATTTGCCTGTAATGTATTTGGTGGTTATATTCTGTGGCATAGGTATGGAAAAATTGAACTAGTTCTTATTATGATCTTTGCTCAAATACACAAAACATTTATTGAATGCCTACTGTAGATAAAAAATGATTTCAGGTGCTACTATTTACTATTTTATCATAACAAGTAATAAGTGTACTTTGCATTTTCATGGTGGTTTTATGTCTTTTGTCTTAAGAATTCTCAAACAGATGTATTTATTCTGTTTTTTTAAAAAAAAGCATGAAGGGGTTAGATGTTTATGATCACCCATGGTAAACTTTACCATGGTTTTTTTTTTTTGCGGTACGCGGGCCTCTCACTGTTGTGGCCTCTCCCGTTGAGGAGCACAGGCTCCGGACGCACAGGTTCAGCGGCCATGGCCCATGGGCCCAGCCGCTCCGCGGCATGTGGGATCCTCCCGGACCGGGGCACGAACCCGTGTCCCCTGCATCGGCAGGCGGACTCTCAACCACTGTGCCACCAGGGAAGCCCTTTACCATATTTTTAAACAGCTATTTATAAACAATTCATGTGATATTTTAAAAGTATATATATAGTATATATAAATGTATACATATAGTATAAATATATATGTGTATATATATTTAAGCTTCATATTATGGATAATGGAAAAGTACCTTAAGATTACTATCTTGAGCAGTTGTTGCCCTTGAGTCTTATTTCTAGGCCTCATCAATACGTTGTTAACATTTAGATCAATAAACAATTATTGTTCTTTGTGAGATGCTGAGAGTAGATTTTGAGGGTTTACAGGTTAAGAGGCATACTTTACAAAGGGCTGTCAAATGTCAAACTAACAAGTAAAATGTATCATCCATTGAACCATCACTATCTATCTGTCTATCATCTATCTATCTATCTATCTATCTATCTATCTATCTTATCACCTATATCTGTGAGTCAAGAAAGATCTGTATATATCTATCGACCAAACTCATATAAAAGATATTTGATTTTTTTTCCCTTTCTACAGATTTTCACAGGGAACAGAGCTGATATTACTGGCTCTGTGCCTCATAGTGAGTAACAGTTATAATGGAGACAGCAGGCTCCTCTAACTCTGTTTAACAGAAAGCAGGGTACCAGCAGAGATTTTCTAACTCTGCATTTAAAATCCCCCCAATAGCTATTATTACTTCTTAAAACCATTTGAGCATTAGCGCCAAATCAGGTGGAATAGTTTCATTTAAATAATTTAAGGGGCTGACTAATGTTCTCACATTGGCCATAATAAATAATATTATTAATTTCAAGAGAGAGAGGAGGATCAGAATATTGTGATTTTGGTTTTCTTTCAACTGAAAAGTATTTTGAAAAGGATTAAAGGAGCAGATTTTCCTCCTCCGGGTTTGACTCCCCGTGTATCCCACCTCTGGTCCTTTCATAGAAACCCCACCCATTGTGTTTGGTCCCGTGTACCTGCCCCTGCAGGGTGGCGTCCTGTGGCGGGAAGTTTTATTCCTCTGTGCAACAAGCTTATTGATCAGCAGGGTTTGCTCACTCAAGTATAAGGACATTCTGACTCTCCCTTCCTGAGAAAACCCTTATGAAGAATTCTTTCACCCCTTTTATTGTGCTTCCAATCAATCTTTCATTTGATATGATGTGAAAAAAGAAAAGAAAAAAAAAATCTTAAGACTTATCTCCAAGGGAAAAACTCTCCACATACAGTAGCTACTCTCCTTTGTTTACATTATCTGTATTTTCTCTGTGCATCAGGAGGTAGTCATCGTAACTATTTTAAGAGTAAAAATTCAGGTTTTTTTCCATGTGCTGTCAGTGAACATTCAAATACCACTATGTTTCTCAAGATTCTGATCATAAAAATTATGTGAAAATACAGATTTCCAGTTTTCTCCTTGAAATTTGGATTTAGTAAGTCTAGGATGGGGCTTGGAATCAGTATTTTAGACAATATCTCCTGGTGATTTAAGTTTGGGAAATATTGAATCATCTCCTATACTTTGACAAATTAATGACAGTTACATCACTTGACATTCCAAAATGAATATCAGCACTTGCTATTTCATGTTCCTCTTTCTAGTATTTTTAGGCTTTACATTTCATGAAGCTGCTGTTGTCATTTCTATTGAATCCTTTCATGGTAGAACTGAAGTTGCCTCTGGTCAGCTATGGTCTTCATGAGGTGAAATTGGAGCGTCTTTGGTTATTTTTGATGGCCTAGAAAAAAAGAGGAAAACTAGAACTAAAAGAGCAATCGCTACCATAGTCTGATCTAGCACTAAGGAAAAGCACCAACCAGGAGGTAACAGGCTTTGACAAATGTGTAATGAAAAATTTACTTGCAGAGGAAACAAGGCTGCAAATGGCTGGGAGCCAAGAACATCTGTGTTCCTGGTATCCCAAATGTGTGGAAGGAGCAGATGTAACCGAATATATAACAGAAACCCTGGCACTATTCCTAATAATGTAGAGGAGAGCTCTGGATGTGCACAGAAGTCTTTCTGAAACCCAGAAATACTAAAAATACTGGGGAACTCCCAAGTAATATTATTAGCTATCTTGAGGAGAGGTATTATTAAAGTGGTTTAAGACAACTGAAGACTGCTTATTTACATAAGAGAAATTTACAGCTTATTTACCCATTACACACAACTGATAAGACAACTCAGGAAATATATTGTGTATAGATGTAGCAATACAATTATATTTAAGCATACATATGAGAGGTAAAGTATAAGACTTTTTAAATACATGCTTATGTTTCCTATAAAACTATAATCTCCTTCAAGGCCAACATATTATCTTTGATTTACTAAGTAGTTCTTCATACTTTTCATGAGCTCAGCCAGTTGTTCTAAGAATGACTGGACAGAGGTACCTATAAAATAGAATAAAATGTAAAATGAAGACCAGGAGGAGCCAGATGATAGCACCTGCTGTTTTGCTTATTTCATGATACCAAGAAAATTTATTTTAAAGTTCTTATTAAATGAGTATATGGGTAGGTCACAGTAGTTGGCATAATTTTAATATTATGTACATCATTAGAGTGGACACACAACACCTTTCTGTTGGCTACCTTCTAGCTAGGTTTGGCCGTGTGACACAGTTCTCATTAGTGAAATGTAAGTGGAATTCTGTCGGGTCAGTTTTTGTTTTCCTGATAAAAATGAATAGACTAGGCTGGCATGCCCGTTGTTTCTTCCTTCTTCCTGCCTGCCATAAGGATGTGAAGCTGGCGGAGCAACAGCCATATTGTGATTCTGAGGTGACAACCATAAAGAGGAAAGCAGACAATCTAAATATGACAGAGTAGAAGGATCTGTTGGATTCCTTGATGTCTCACTGTACTGACACTGGATAGCCGGCTCTGGACTTTTGGTTATGTGAGGAAAAAAGCCTAGTTTATTTAAGCTGTCCTCGGTCAGAATTTCTGACACTTGCTGCTGAATGCACTCCTATGGATGTAGTAGTTATAAATTATTTGTAACTCCACTGTATTTGAAATTTTGGTATACTTAGCTCCGCTTTTCTGCATAATTTTCTGAGAGTCACTACCATCAGTTCTACCTGTCCTCAACGAACACATCAGTGTTTTAGGTGTCAAGTCTGCTCATCTGTTCTTGCCATTATTATTTCTTATTAAAATTTACTCAAAAATGATGTTATGTTCCACTTAACAATAACATGTAATATACACACACATGTATATGTATCCCATTGCTTAAAAATGTGACCTTGCTCTGCTTTTTTCCCTCAAGACTGCTTTGGCTATTTGGGGTCTTTTGTGTCTCCATTCAAATTTTCAGATTTTTTTGTTCTAGTTCTGTAAAAAATGCCATTGGTAACTTGATAGGGATTGCATTGAATCTGTAGATTGCTTTGGGTAGTATACTCATTATCACAATATTGATTCTTCCAGTCCAAGAACATGGTATATCTCTCCATCCGTTTGTATCATCTTTAATTTCTTTCATCAGTGTCTTATAGTTTTCTGCATACAGGTCTTTTGTCTTCCTAGGGAGGTTTGTTCCTAGGTATTTTATTCTTTTTGTTGCAATGGTAAATGGGAGTGTTTCCTTAATTTCTGTTTCAGATTTTTCATCATTAGTGTATAGGAATGCAAGAGATTTCTGTGCATTAATTTTGTATCCTGCTACTCTACCAAATTCATTGATTAGTTCTAGTAGTTTTCTGGTAGCATCTTTAGGATTCTCTAAGTATAGTATCATGTCATCTGCAAACAGTGACTATTTTACTTTTTCTTTTCCAATTTGTATCCCTTTTATTTCTTTTTATTTTCTGATTGCCATGGCGAGGACTTCCAAAGCTATGTTGAATAATAGTGGCAAGAGTGGACATCCTTGTCTTGTTCCTGATCTTAGAAGAAATGCTTTCAGTTTTTCAGCATTGAGAATGATGTTTGCTGTGGGTTTGTTGTATATGGCCTTTATTATGTTGATGTAGTTTCCCTCTATGCCCACTTTCTGGAGAGTTTTTATCATAAATTGGTGTTGATTTTGTCAAAAGCTTTTTCTTCATCTACTGAGAGGAGCATATGGTTTGTATTCTTCAATTTGTTGATATGGTGTATCCCATTGATTGATTTTCATATATTGAAGAATCCTTGCATCCCTGGGATAAATCCCACTTGATCATGGTGTATGATCCTTTTAATGTGTTGTTGGATTCTGTTTGCTAGTATTTTGTTGAGGATTTTTGCGTCTATGTTCATGAGTGATATTGGTCTGTAATTTTCTTTTTTTATAGTACCTTTGTCTGGTTTTGGTATCAGGGTGATGGTGGCCTCATAGTATGAGTTTGGGAGTGTTCCTTCCTCTGCAGTTTTTTGGAAGAGTTTGAGAAGGATGGGTGTTAACTCTTCTCTAAATGTTTGATAGAATTCACCTGTGAAGCCTCTGGTCCTGGACTTTTGTTTGTTGGAGGATTTTAAATCACAGTTTCAATTTCATTACTTCTGATTGTTCTGTTCATATTTTCTATTTCTTCCTGGTTCAGTCTTGGAAGGTTATACCTTTCTAAGATTTTGTCCATTTCTTCCAGGTTGTCCATTTTATTGGCATAGAGTTGCTTGTAGTAGTTTCTTAGGATGCTTTGTATTTCTGTGGTGTCTGCTTTAACTTCTCCTTTTTCATTTCTAATTTTATTGATTTGAGTCCTCTTCCTCTTTTTCTTGATGAGTCTGGCTAATGGTTTATCTTCTCAAAAAAACAGCTTTTAGTTTTGTTGATCTTTGCTATTGTTTTCTTTGCTTCTATTTCATTTATTTCTGCTCTGATCTTTATGATTTCTTTCCTTCTGCTAACTTCGGGTTTTGTTTGTTCTTCTTTCTCTAGTTCCTTTAGGTGTAAGATTAGATTGTTTATTTGAGATTTTTCTTGTTTCTTGAGGTAGGCATGTATAGCTATAAACTTCCCTCTTAGAACTGTTTTTGCTGCATCCCGTAGGTTTTGGATCATTGTGCTGTTGTTGTCATTTTTCTCAAGGTATTTTTTATTTCTTCTTTGATTTCTTCAGTGATCTCTTGGTTATTTATTAATGTATTGTTTCGCCTCCATGTGTTTGTGTTTTTTACGTTTTCTTCCCTGTGATTGATTTCTAATCTCATAGTTTAGTGGTCAGAAAAGATCCTTGATATGATTTCAGTTTTCTTAAATTTACTGAGGCTTGTTTTCTGACCCAAGATGTGATCTATCCTGGAGAATGTTCCATGTGCACTTGAGAAGAAAGATTAATCTGCTGTTTTTGGATGGAATGTCCTATAAAGAGCAATTACATCTATATGGTCTATTGTGTTTCTATTTATAGCTTGTGTTTCCTTATTAATTTTCTGTTTGGATGATCTGTCCATTGGTGTAAATGAGGTGTTAAAGTCCCCCACTATTATTGTGTTACTGTTGATTTCCTCTTTTATAGCTGTTAGCAGTTGCCTTATTTATTGAGGTGCTCCTATGTTGGATGCATAAATATTTACAATTGTTATATCTTCTTCTTGGATTGATCCCTTGATCATTATGTAGTGTCCTTCCTTGTCCCTTGTAACATTCTGTGTTTTAAAGTCTATTTTATCTGGTATGAGTATTGCTACTCCAGCTTTCTTTTGATTTCCATTCGCATGGAATATCTTTTTCCATCCCCTTACTTTCAGTCTGTATGTGTCACTAGGTCTGAAGTGGGTCTCCTGTACACAGCCTATATGTGGGTCTTGTTTTTGTTTCCATTCAGCGAGCCTGTGTCTTTTGGTCGGAGCATTTAAGCCATTCACGTTTAAGGTATTTATCAATATATATGTTCCTATTACCATTTTCTTAATTGTTATGGGTTGGTTTTTGTAGGTCGTTTTCTTCTCTTGTGTTTCCAACTTAGAGAAGTTCCTTTAGCATGTGTTGTAGAGCTGGTTTGGTGATGCTGAATTCTGTTAGCTTTTGCTTGTCTGTAAAGTTTTGATTTCTCTGTCGAATCTGAATGAGATCTTGCCAGGTAGAGTAACCTTGGTTGTAGGTTCTTCCCTTTCATCACTTTAAATATGTCATGCCACTCCGTTCTGGCTTGTAGAGGTTCTGATGTGAAATCAGCTGTTAACCTTATGGGAGTTCCCTTGTATGTTATTTGTCATTTTTCCCTTGATGCTTTCAATAATTTTTGTTCGTCTTTAATTTTTGTCAATTTGTTTACTGTGTCTTGGCGTGTTCCTCCTTGGGTTTATCCTACCTGGGACTCTCTGCACTTCCTGTACTTGGGTGGCTCTTTCCTTTCCCATGTTAGGGAAGTTTTCAACTATAATCTCTTCAAATATTTTATTGGGTCATTTCTTTCTCTCTTCTCCTTCTGGGACCCCTATAATGTGAATGTTGTTGCATTTAATGTTGTCCCAGAGGTCTCTTAGGCTGTCTTCATTTCTTTTCATTCTTTTTTCTTTTTTTTTTTTTTTGCGGTACGCAGGCCTCTCACTGTTGTGGCCTCTCCCATTGCGGAGCACAGGCTCCGGACGCGCAGGCTCTGAGGCCATGGCTCATGGGCCTAGCCACTCCGCAGCATGTGGGATTTTCCCGGACCAGGGCACGAACCCATATCCCCTGCATCGGCAGGTGGACTCTCAACCACTGCGCCACGAGGGAAGCCCCATTCTTTTTTCTTTATTGTGTTACACAGCAGTGAATTCCTCCATTCTGTCTTCCAGATCATTTATCTGTTCTTCTGCCTCAGTTATTTTGCTATTGATTCCTTCTAGTGTATTTTTCATTTCAGTTATTGTATTGTTCATCTCTGTTTGTTTGCTCTTTAATTCCTCTAGGTGTTTGTTCTTTAATTCTTCTAGGTCTTGTTAAACGTTTCTTGCATCTTCTCGATTTTTGCTCCCATTCTTCTTCTGAAGTCCTGGATCATCTTCACTACCATTATTCTGAAGACTTTTTCTGGAAAGTTGCCTAGCTCCACTTCATTTAGTTGTTTTCTGGGGTTTTATCTTGTTCCTTCATCTGGTATATAGCACTCTGCCTTTTCATCTTGTCTATCTTTCTGTGACTTTGGTTTTTGTTCCACAGGCTGCAGGTTTGTAGTTCTTCTTGCTTCTGCTGTCTGCCCTCTGGTGGAAGAGGCTATCTAAGAGGCTTGTGCCAGTTTCCTGATGGGAGGGACTGGTGGTGGGTACAGCTGGGTGTTGCTCTGCTGAATGGATGTTGAAGTTTGTGAAATGCTTTTTCTGTGTCTTTTGAGATGACTATATGAATTCTTATCTTTAATCTTATAAATGTAATGTGTTACATTTATTGATTTGTTTATGTGGAACCATCTTCCTCCCCAGGGATAAATCCCACTTGATCATAGTCTATGATACTTATAATGTGCTGTTGATTTTGGTTTGCTAGTATTTTGTTATAAATTTTTGCATCTATATTCATCAGGGATATTGGCCTGTAATTTTCTTTTCTTATAGTGTTTTTATCTGGCTTTGATATTGGGGTAATGTGATTTCATAACATGAGTTTGAAAATATTCCCTCTTTATTTTTTGGATGAGTTTGAGAAGGATTGGAGCTAATTCTTCTTTAAATGTTTGGTAGAATTCACCAGTGAAACCATCTGGTCCTGGGGTTTTCCTTGTCTGGAGGTTTTTGATTACTGATTCAATCTACTTGCTTACTTATTATTGTTCTCTTCAGATTTTCTATCTCTTATGATTTAGTCTTGGTAGGTTGTGTGTTTCTAGGAATTTTCCATTTCGTCTACATTATCCAATTTGCTGGCATGTAATTATTCATAGTAGTCTCCTATGACTCTTTGTATTTCTGTGGTATCAGTTGTAATAATGTTGCCTCTTTCATTTCTGTTATATTTATTTTAGTCTACTCTTTTTTTCTTAATCTAAATAAAGATTTGTCACTTTTCTTTCCCTTTTCACAAAACCAGCTGTTAGTTTCATTGATTATTTCTCTTGTTTTTATGGTCTCTATTTCATTTATTTCTGCTCTGATCTTTGTTATTTCTTCTTTCTGCTATCTTTGGGCTTAATTTGTTCTTTTTTAGTTCCTTGAGGTGTAAAGTTAGGCTGTTATTTATGATCTTTCTTTTTCTTAATGTAGGCTTTTATCACTATATACTTCCTTCTTAGAACTGCTTTTCATGTATTCCATAAGTTTTGGTATGCCATGTTTCCATTTTCATTTATTTCAAGGTATTTTTTGATTTCTCTTTTGAGTTCTTCTTTGACATATTGGTTGTCTAGAAGTGTGTTGTTTAATCTCCACACATTTGTTAATTTTCCAGTTTTCTTTCTGTTATTGATTTCTATTTTCATGCCATTGCTGTTGGAAAAGAGAGTTGGTATGAGTTCAATCTTCTTACATTTGCTAAGGCTGTTTTTGTGACCAAAGAGATATCTATCCTGGAGAATGTTCTATGTGTATTGAGAAGAATATATATTTTGCTACTCTTGGGTGGAATGTTTTTCATGTCTGTCAGGTCCATTTGGTCTAAGATACAGTTCATATCCAATGTTTCCTCGTTGATTTTCTGTCTAGATGATTTATCCATTGTTGAAAGTGGGGTATTGATGTCTCCTACTATTATTGTATTGTTGTCTATTCCTCTCTTTAAATCTGTTAATATTTGCTTACTATATTTAAATGCTCCAATGTTGGGTATATATATATTTACAGTTATTTTATTTTCTTGATGAATTGACCCCTTTATCATTGTATAACAATTTTCTTTGCCTCTTGTTACCATATTTGACTTAAAGTTTATTTTGTCTGATATAAATATAGCTACCCCTGCACTTTCATGGTTTTAAAATGCATGGAAATTTTTTTCCATCTCTTCCCTTGAGCCTATGTGTGTCCTTAAAGTTAAAGTGAGTCTCTTGTAGGCAGCAAATAGTTTGGTTCTGTTTCTTAATCTATTTAACCACTCTATGCCTTTTGATTGAATAACTTCATCCATTTATATTTAAAGTAATTATTGATACATACAGACTTACAAATGACATCTTATTAATTAATTTCTGTTTTGTGGTTCTCTTGTTTTTTTAATTCCTTTTTGCTGTCTTTCTTTGTGAATTGATAATTTTCCACAGTGGTGTATTTGACTCCCTTCTTTTTATCTTTTGTGTATCTACTGTAGGTTTTTGCTTTGTGCTTACCCTGAGGCTTACATAAAGTATCTTAATGATGTAATGGTCTATTTTAAGCTAATAATAACTTAACTTTGATCACATATAACTTTTACTCCCCCTCCAATATTTTATGTTTTGATGTCACAATTTACCTCTCTTATATTGTACATTCATAAAAATTATTGTTTAGTTATTTTTGATACTTTTGTCTTTTAAGCCTTTATATTAGAGTTAAGTGGTTAACACACCACCATGTTATAGTTTAGAATGTTTTGAATTTGACTATATGCTTACCTTTACCAATATGTTCTATATTTTCATATTTTCATGGGTTTTCCTATTATTAGTTAACATCCTTTCATTTCAGTTTTAAGAAATCCTTTCAGCATTTCTTATAATGCAAGCCTAGTGGTAATGAACTCCCTCAGCTTTTGCTTGGGAAAATCTTGATGTCTCCTTCATTTTTGAAAGACAACCTTGCTGGGTAAAGTATTCTTGTTTGACAGTTTTTATATTTTAGCACTTTGAATATATCATCCCACTTTCTTCTGTTTTGTGGTTCTCTTGTTTTTTAATTCCTCTTTTGCTGTCTTTCTTTGTGAAGTGATAATTTTCCACAGTGGTATATTTGACTCCTTTCTCTTTATCTTTTATGTATCTACAAGGTTTCTGCTGAGATGTCTATAGATAGCCTTATTGATGGTGAGGGTCCCTCATAGGTGTAGAATTTTTCTTTAATAATAAAGAATTATTATTCCTTTGGTGGTGTTATGTTTCCTTGGTATTTCATGATCCTGTGGCCTTACATTGGTATCTACACATTTAACAAAGTAGGCACCTCTTCCAGCCTTTACAGACTGTCTTTGGGAGGCAAAACCCTTCACTAGTCAATCTCTCTAGAGATTCTGGGTGATGTTGGCAGGTGAGCTTACTGCTGGCATCCTTGGGTAGGCAGATCTGGTGCCTGGGTCATCAGGTGGGCAGGGCTGGTACTTGGGTACATGGTCACAAGCCTGGTGCCTAAGTTTGCAGGGGTGGGCCTGGAGCCTGGGTTCACTGGGGTTGGCCTGGTGATTGAATCTGTAGTGATAGGCCTGAGAACTGGGTCTGCATGTACAGGCCTGAATCTTGGGTCCTCATGGGCCAAATAGGTTCCATTGTTCTGGGACGGGCCTAGTGTCTGGTTCCATGATGGCTGTTCTGGTACTATGATGCACCAGGAGCCTGGTTCCACAGGAGCTGGCCTGAAGGCCACAGGGACCTTCCTGGTGCTAAGGTGAGACTGGAGCCTGGGGTTATGAGAGTCAGCCCATAACCTAGGGCCTCAGCCTATAACCTCAGGAGTCAGCCTGGAGGTTTGGTCTGTGGGATCTGGTCTGGCTCTGGGGCAGACCAGGAGCCTAAATCCTTGGGAGCTGGTCTGGATGCTGGGGCTGTGGGGCTGGCCTGACCAGAGGGAAGGTTGAGAGCCTAGGTTTGCAGGTCTGGTCTGGAGGTTTTTGGAGACCAGACTGGTACTGGGTGACATGTGAGTCTGGGGTTGTGAGAGGCTGCCTCATGCTGGGGTGGTTCAAAAGCCTGGGTACACAGTAGTAGGCCTGATGCTGGGCTCAGCAAGAAACCTGGGTTTTTTGGTGCCCACCTAGAGCCTGGGATTGCTAGAGTATGCTAGGACCCTGGGGCCATGGGAGCTTCCTGGGGCTCTGGGAATCAGCTGGTGCCAAAATGAGCATGGGACCTAGATTCACAGGAGCCTGCTGAGAGCCTGGGACCATGGAAACCAACAGGGGTCATTGCAGCCAGCAGGCATTGGGCTGAGCTGGGGGTCTGTGTTTGTAGGCACCCATAAGCAGCTACCTAAGGCTACAGGAGTTGGCCTGGTGCTAGGGCCTGCTGGCACTGGGGCCCATTGTGAAACTGGGCACTCATTTTACTCTCCTTCTCCCACAGGGAAGGTGTCTTTCTCTGTGTTGGTCTGCCCGGGCTGGGGAGAGGGTGATGGGGGTAATGTGATTCTACTTTTTCTACCCTCCTCAAAGTGTCTTTTTTATTTCCATGCTGCACTTCGGTGCTATAATCTGTCACCTGGAATTCTAGCTCTTTTGAAGATAATTTTTAGGTATTTTTTTTGTGCACAGATGTTTGTTCAAATTGATGTTCTGGGGGTGGGGACAGCACTAGAAATTCCTTTGCTGCTGTTTTGCTGACATCCTCAACAAGAGATTTAACCATGTTTTCGTTTGCAAGAATTTTCATTAGTCAAGGACATGGTGGGAGTCCAAATATCATAAAACCATTCAAAAGCTAATGTTCTATTATGTCATGTTAAAAAAGTAACTGTGGAAACCAAATTCAGGATAATGGCTCTGCTGTTGGACTGGGACACACCTGGAACACTGCTTTCATTTCTGAATACACCTAAAGAAGGACACTGATAAATCAGAAGAATCCAGAGGTGCAATCTGGGTAGTAAAGGGTCTGAAAAGCACTTCAAAACATCACTGCAAATTATTTTAAGTTTCAACCTTAAAATAAAAAACAGAACCAAAATTTTAAAATGTATAGTCATGGCACAGTAGTAATTTTCAAATACTTGAAAAGGTTTCAAGGTAGAAGAAATAAACTTCTTATCGTTTCCTCCAAAGGGTAATATTAGTACAGATAAAAATAATGAGGAGGAAGATTACTGCAAGTTGGGAAGTTTAGCACATTATTGCTAGATGATAAAGAAATATTTTCTGAGAGTAAACCATCTAACAAGGAATGCGCTGAACCATCTTTTAAGATAACACTCCCACTGGATAAATCTTTGCTGTAGGAAAAGAAAGTGAGTCTTATTTATTTCTGAAGACTCAGGACCCAGAACATAGATGCCCCTGAATAATATCTATGTAATGAATGAATGAATTCTATTATGTTCAAATATTCTCTGAATTTAAACTTTTGTACCATTAGGATATATGCACACTAATTTTGAGATTCCCCTTGCCATTCTTTAGTTGCATTGCCTTATGTGGGTATGTAGGATAAATCATCCAGCCGGGCTAGGAAATAAACACATGCTGACTTCTCACGCAAGAGCATTGCGGATGTTCCATTCTTAGTGAGGCAAACCGTGGGGCTAAAAACAGTACAAGATCAGAATGCTTAAAGCAAGTCTAGAAGATATTTTATCTCTTAGAGGCCAGTACTCGCATATATCCATTATGGAGATTATGGCTCATGAAACAGTATAAAAATGATTATTTTTCCTTCCAGTCTCTGATGGATGTGAAGCACAAGCTTAGGTTGCTGCATCTAGTCTCAAAAATTGATTCAAAGGGTTACTTATGCATTCAGGACATAATCCTCTGAAACAGTTCTAGCATCAGTTTTTGCTATTGTGAGCTGTCTATTTGGTTTTCCGTCAACCAGACAAGATGTCAAGTCATGTTTCCTTGCTTCAAATTGCTACATATTATCTATCTCCTAGTGAACTTGTTTTCCACATGTTCATATTTAAGTAGGAATAGAGGTAAATACATAAAGTTGAATGCCTGAATTGTTCTTAAAAGGCCAATTCAGAATATTTTTAAAAGTATATATATATATATATATATATATTTTTTTTTTTTTTTTGAGATGTGCGGGCCTCTCACTATTGTGGCCTCTCTTGTTGCGGAGCACAGGCTCCGGATGCACAGGCTCAGCGGCCATGGCTCACGGGCCCAGCCGCTCTGCGGCATGTGGGATCCTCCCGGACCGGGACACGAACCCACGTCCCCTGCATCGGCAGGCGGACTCTCAACCAGTGCGCCACCAGGGGAGCCCTTAAAAAGTATTTTAGTGTGTCAAATGTGAATTGACACACAGTATTTTGCTCACAGCAAGCTGGAAAATCTTCAGAATATGAACTTTTTATATGACTTAAGAACTAACAATTCAAAAAGGTAAACCTGAATGTTTTGTAATGAATGTTTTTGGAAACACATTTGAAATCTATTCTTTACCCAACAAGCTTGGATATGCACATCTTGGGCATTATCTTTTCTTCACTTGGCAAGCATAGCTGCAGACAACATTTCCACTTGTCTAAATAGTTTTTTTTTTGCTTGGTAGAACTCGCCTCACATTTTAGTAAGAGAGTGTTTCTTTTGAAAACACACCCTAAAAAGGTTTTAAGCTGCTTTGTTACAATGCTAGAGTTTGTCATTAGTGCTCATTATCTCTGTGTTTGGCAAGGATGCATTTATGTTTAGGATAAATAATTGTATTTATTCAAATATAATTTTGACATTTATTTAAGAATAGCCAACTCTTAATTTCTCAGAGTAACGTAGAAAAGCCTAGTCATGGATTAGCCAAGTAATGTACTGGAATATGTAGATTAGGCAGCTACAGTAATTAACATATGTGGCTTTCAAAGTAGAAACTTAATGTTCTACAGTTTTGTTCAGCTATAACTGGAAAGTGCTGAAATTTCAAGCATAGTTATAACCATCAGTGTTATATATACAGCAAAATATATTTTTATTCAAAAGAATACAAAAGCAATGACAAATATAATAGAAAAAACAGCTCTTAAAAAAAACATTGCTATCTATCTACTTTGCTTGTTTTGCACATAACTGCTGGTGGGATTTGATGGGTGAGGAAGTGGGAGGATGGTTGGCATCATTATTATCTGGGGCACTGAGGTGGTTGTACAGCTCCTTATGAATGAGGGAACCAGGAAATAAGATAGCTCCATAAGGTAAGGACAAGGGAAAAAATGATCTGGGAGTGTATGGAAGGAATGAGAGAGAATAAGAAGGAAAAAAAGACATTAAGGGTCACTGAGTATCCAGCCCTAAAAAAAAAAAAAAAAAGGGAGTCTTATCCCATGATTCCATTTATATCAGATTCTGGAAAATACCAACTGTAAACTACAGTGATAGAAAACAGGTTAGTTATTTCCTGGGGCTGGAATCAGGGAATGACGACTGCCTGGGGCTGGTCACAGAGGAATGGGCACAAGGAAACTGGAAATGGTTTGCATCTTAAGTGTTGGTAAAACACAGTATAAATTTGTAAAACTCACCAAAATATACACTTAAAATGGGTGCATTTTATGATGTAAATTACCTCTTTGTAAAGTTGATATTAGAATGTAAAATACAAAATTATCAAACTCAAAAAAATAGAAAGAGCCACTGAGTATCTATTATGTGCTAATTTCCTACACAGTACTAGCTGTTTTATGATCATGAACTCATTTCATACTAACATCAACCCTTTGAAGTAGATAACACCTTCCCCAGTGTGTAGATAAGAAAACCAAGACTCAGAATGTTTAGGAAACTCACCAGAATTACATAGCTAAATGGAAATTTTAGATTAGTTTTGAGGCCTATAAGGCATCTTAACAGGAATGGTGAGTAGGAAATTGGTTATATAGTTGGGAATTAGGGGGAGGGGTAAGGGCTAGAGGTAGAAATTTGGGAGATAACAGATTAAAGATCATAATTATGTCCTGTGTCTTAACGAAATCACCTAAGGCAGGAGTAGAGATAGAGAGGAAACCAGGAACTGTAGCTCTCTCACCAGTTTTACCAGTTTTAATGATGATTAAGCCATTCTGTATAAGTGTAATCTTGGCTTGACTGCATGCGAATTCCTATTATAAATATGTGGAAAATTTCATTTTGTAATGCATCAACATACCCCCCCCACCCCCCCCGCTTTTTCTTTCCTGTTAAAGAGAGTACAAAGTAGGTGAATTGCTACCCAATTTGTGTTTGGGAAATGTGACGGTTGGTGGTGGACAGAGGACTCCAGAATGAGGTTTAGTGTCAATTATTTTCACTGTGATATGCGTAGGAATTAATAGTAAATGCAAAATTAAGAGATAAGGCAAAAGATGAAGGGAAATGAAAGTGACACAGAACAAGGTATTATAATGAAGGCATAAATATAGTCAAAGGAAAAAGAACTTATTGTACAAAAGATTAAGAACACATAAATAACACACTAAATAAAAAAAATTTTCTAGCATGCTGCATGACTTTTAGTAGGACAAAGATTTTTAGTAGGACAAAGAGAAATGAAGAAGTAAACCCTTTCTTCTCAGTATGTATGAGGCTCTGTTACAGCTACGTCTCCCAGCCTGGTCTTTCCATTTGATCAAACAAGTTGAAAATAGAGGAGGAAATAGAGAAGAGAAGCAAAATTTTGTGTCTTGTAAGACAAGATAAATTAATTATGGTGATATCATCTTAAATAAGAGGGTATTTAATATTGTATTTGAAGGGTTAAATTAAGAAGGTTATTAAATAATTATTCCCCATATTACTAGACAAATGGTCTTATATTACCTGAGGCAGAATCAGGTTTAAAAAAAAAGACTTTCTAGGAGCTATTAGGCAAAGTTGTGGCACACAGTTTTTGATAGGCAGGTTTTTAAGTGTCCCAGTACGACACTTTAAATAGAGTTATATTTGTCTGTCTAATTTCCCTTGCCCTTGTCCATACTTAGGTGTCCCCATACTTAGGTGTTTTTTTCCCAGATCCTTTATTCTGTGTCTAGGTTTTGCTTATATTGGCTGTCAACTAATTTCTCCTAAGAAGCTGACTTTTATGTTATTAGAAACACGGAATGGAAAGAGTACTGGAGCAGAAGACAGCTGTCACATATTTCCAGTCCTGACTCACATTAATTTTCTGTGCCTTGGTTTTATTAACTACAAACTAAGAGAGGTATATTAGACTCTCTAAAGTTAAATTAGATTTTTAGAGACATTCCAGCTCTAAGATGATTCAACTGCATTCTTTTCATTGTGAACTTTTTCCAATTTTTTGTCTTTAGTTAGTAGAATTGTTATAACTTCTGGTGGCAAGGACTGTAAAAGAAGGTTCCCTGGAAAAAGTAGCATAGAAAACATTGTTGAGACTGTCAGAGGAATTCTGTAGGGATTCTACTGTGCAGGCCAACCATAACATAGTGTCATCTTTTACATTTTTTCTTTCTTAATTTTTTCAGACTTGTCCATTCTACTTCCTAAGGGCATCTCATTCATCCTTATTTTTGTTCCCACTGCTACTGGCCTTGTTAAGTCTCTCTCTCACTTTTACTACAATAATATAGTCTTTTTTAAAAAAATCTGGTCTCCATTTTAAACCCTCTTCAATATGTTTTCTGTTCATAGTAAGTGATTTTCCTAAATGAGGGGTCTTAATCATGACACATCTCTGCTCAAAAAATTTTGATGCCTCCTCATTGTCTACAAAGTCCAAACTTCTTACTAAGACTTAAAATTAAGGCCCTAAACAGTCTTCCCAACCTGGTCCATGATCCTGGTTCTATTGCTGCCTTCATCAACCCACTAGTCTCTGAATGTATGATGGACTCAATGGCCACTCTGCCTTTGCTGGTTGTGTTCCCTCTATCTGGATTGTTCTTTCTCCTTCCTCATTTCTTTTTGTCAAAATCCTATTTATCCTTTAAGTCTTAACTCAGCCACCTCCTCTGTGAAGCCATTTTATGGCTGGATTAATCTTTCATAACACTTTGTGTCCATTGTAGAGTAGGATTCATTCTTTTATTACGGTTTGTGTTTGATTTTCCCCAAAGACTTTTAAACTCCTTGAGGTGGAGCCTAAGAGTATTGCTCACCTATGAATTCCCCAAAGTGCTTACCTATGCAGATAAGTATTCAGTACATGTTTTTTTTGGATTCAATTCTCCTAAAGAATAGAAAGTTGATGAAGGAAGTTATAGTCACTTAATTGACAAGTGCTGTGATGTTAGTCCTGGGGAGAGTAAAAGGCAGCTGAAGTGGGGCACACGGGTTACAAGAATGCAATATCACATGCAGAAATGAGGGAAGGTGGGATGAGCAGAGAAGAATCTCAGCTGGTCAGGAAACAGCCAGATAATGATTCCAGGATCCACTGGAGGTAAAAGAAGATAAGCAAAATTTTAAATATATGACATGAGGACAATCGCCTTTTCTGTACAAAGAGGCTCATTAGCTGTGAAGGGAAGACACTTATTTTAACTGGCTGGGCACTGGTGCTGAGAAGCTTTCAGTTTCTGAATATGTACAGGGATGTCTGCTGCTGAAGGAGAGATGGAGATGAGATTCACCGGGGCTTCAGGAGAAAATAGGCTAGTGTAAAAACATGTTGTCTTTCAGATAATATAAGAAAAAAAAAAGGCTGAGAAAATTGCGGTATCCTTCCACATGATTTGAGGAAAGTGACGTGTCTCAGTCAGGCCCAAGGTGCTCATGTTTGAGGCTCTCCATGCTGTTGATAACATGCAGACTGGTAGTCTGATGTATGTCTTCTAAGTTTCAAACCCCCTCCTAGTAATACTTCTAGAATTCCTTATGTTCAGTGAGTATTTAGAAAGATAGAATTCAGAACAATTTACTCTTATCTTATACTGCATTGATGGAGTGCTGGGCTCTGAGTAGCGGCTAGCCTTGTCATTCATTCAAGAAATATTGAGTGCCTACCATGTGTTAGATGAGCAAAATCAGACACAGCTCTACTTGGATGAAGTGTAGAGTGTAACAGGAAAGGCAAGCCTTAGTCACATATTCAAAAACTAAATGTATAATTACAAAGTGTGATAAATGTCAAGAGACATAGTGTTATGAGAATATTCTGATCTCATCTGATAATGGGAATTGCTGGCTCATCATTTAGTAACTTCATTGGCTATTGTGTTCTTGGGCAATTACTTAACCACTTGTTGCCTCAGTTTCCTTTTTGGTAAAATTGGAAAAATATAACCTGCTTCATAGGTGGCTTAGACTGGCCTGTGGCATATGGTAAACATTCAATACGTTGTAGCTATTTATTATTATTGTTACTATTATTTTAGTGAATCAGAGCTCTAGTTCTAGTAGTTATTCCCTTTTTGTGGAATTTTAATGGATTAAAATTAAAATGGATTAAAATTAAAATGGATTAAAAAGATCTATTCTCTTATCTGTTCTTTTGAGTAGTTTCTGTGGTTTCGTGTCACACAAAAATCTGGAATAAGTATCACAAAAATAGTGGAACTTGATACATTAACTTTGTTCTGATCATTCCATCATATAATAACAAAAGCAAAAGAAAATCGTCTTGGTTATCTGCTCTCACTCTTTCATTCATCCCACCCATATATTAAACATATCTTAAGAAAATAAAGCTAGTTGCTGGGGGAGTGAAAAGATAAATTAGCATCAATTCCTGATCAGTCTCCCAGTCTAGTAGGAGTGACAGACAAGTACATAAACAGTTACAATGTAGCCAAAGAAGTTATATAATTGAGAACTGTACCAAATATAGCTGAGACACAATGGATCACTTCCATTCAAGTTGGGAAGATGAGAGAAAGCAAATGACAAGGCAGAGAGGGAGCCCTCCTGTCCTTTTCCTTATCTTACACATGTAGGCTATAAGAAATAAATTTCATTATAATTCTCATCCACAGGATATATGCTAGAGAGAGCTATGAAGATTTCTTATGGTATTCTGTTAATCAAAGTGCAATTTTATTAAGGAGATAAATATAACAATGATCATACTTTCAACTTTTGACTGACTGTAGCAATCACATATAGTGAGTCTTGGCAAGTTTACACTATACCATTCATTCAGTTGGTCAGCATGCCTCTCTATCCCTTTTTTTATCTAAAAAACTAATGATATTCTCATGTCCTTGGTTTATGGTTTTATACGTTATTTCCCTTAAACTACCCTCTTGCTCCTTATTTTATTCTTATATTCCCCTCTTACCCTTTGCTGGCAGTTTCACTGCTAATCCTCCTATCCTTCTGTCAGTTTTCAACAAAGAACAGAAGAATGTCCACTTGAAAAACACTCTGGGGCTTCCCTGGTGGCGCAGTGGTTGAGAGTCCGCCTGCCGATGCAGGGGACACGGGTTCGTGCCCCGGTCCGGGAAGATCCCACATGCCGCGGAGTGGCTAGGCCCGTGAGCCATGGCCGCTGAGCCTGCGCGTCTGGAGCCTGTGTTCCGCAACGGGAGAGGCCACAACAGTGAGAGGCCTGCATATCACAAATAAATAAATAAAAATAAAAAACACTCTGGAATTACAGATCACAGGATTTGGGAAAAAATAAGAAGAAGTAGCATATTATAATAGGGGACACTGGTGACCATTTTTAATCTACATTATTGGAGGAAAGGGGAAGAAAGAAAAGATATGAACAGAGAAGTTTTTGAGAGCAGAACAAAAACAATTTAAACAGTTTCTGATGCATATTTCGCTTTACATCTATTTTGTAAAATTTTGACTCCAGAAGGTGAATTGACAGTAGAAAGCTAATATTTGTCAGTTGACAAAGAACTAGGTTTCACCAAAGCAGATTTATTTCACAGGTAAATATTTTGTATTTAAAAAGTAGGTGAGCAGAGTAATATAATGTCTGGGTTTAAAAGTTTCATTACCTGGTGGGAAAGGATAGAAATAATTATTCAAATGGAGAAAGGCAAGGTAAAGTAGATGGTAACATGGAAAAGAAAGGCATAGGCTCTGAAAGAAAAATGTAACGTTATAAGCACCAAATTATAGAAAGTAGTCTGTGATTTATTAAACTTGACATAGATGGAAAGGATGACTATGTTAATATCCTTTATATCAAGAGGTAGAATGAAATGAAAAGTAGACAAAACAATGATGGCATGTGTTTTGCTTTGCAATAAGTTACTAAAGTCACCATAAATATCTATGGCAGCAAACACCTTTCCAGAAAAAGTTCACAGAAGAGGAGGCACAGTAGTGTCTATTTACTGAAATAGTCATGGAAAAAGACTTTTAGATGGGATGGCAGTGCTAAGGGGAAAAGATATGGGTCATCTATAGACACAAAACCAATCAAATCAAAAGGAAGAGAATGCAGATAAATGGAAAAGAGAAGATAAGAAAAGAAATGTACTTGGGGAAGCAGAAAATCTTCAGGGTTTGAGTGAGTAAATGCCAGGAGGATAAAAGAATATGAAACAAAAAGGAAGTAGCAAAATGAGAAATTGTGGAAAAAATATGTGTATCACAATTTCCCTGATTTCCAGCCCAGCTCACAGCCATTCTTTCCTGGGCCACCAGTTGTGGACCATCAGAAGTTAGCTCAGAGTCAGCCTTGAATAAAGGTCTACTGAATAAATCTTGATAATGCAATTCATCTAGCATTTGGGGAAAATGTAAATAAGGAAAGTGGAGGAAGACCTTTCCCTATGAAATACTCATTGAAATTCATTGGAGATGAAAAGAAAGAGAATTCTGAAAGAATAAGCACTGAAGAACTAATTGTTGTAACCGCTAGGAAATAGAAATGGCGACTTGGGCAAAGGGAGATTTTCAATAATTATTTTCATCAGTTTTCTTTGAATTTTTATAGGAATATGTCATAATTTTCAAATTCAAAGATTTTTTTCAAAGCTATAATGGACTAAACTGTTGTTTACATATTGTTTAAATGGGAACTTTGTTAAGGCTATAGGACAAATTAATTGGTCAGGTAATGAATAAACGTATCACTTACTCCTACTTTCTTTTGTGAAAGAGACAGAAGACAGTTGAGAATGAGACTGAATCCGGTGAGCTATGTAAATTCTTCAAAGTATTTATTTTTTTGTGAAGACAATGGGTAGAGAATTTGAAGAATTTTGTGTTTTCCACCTTTTCCAGTTGTAACTCCTTCCCATTTGTAACTATATGTGCTCTCTTAGAAATCAAATAGTTGTTCAAGTGAAGATTACCAAATTCTAGTAACAGATATTCTGATTCTGTAACATGGATTACATTTATTTTCATCTTTAAAATTTATATTATTTCTTTTAATGTTGAGTCATTTTAATATGTAATGTCCTGGAGGTATCTAGGTCAGTCAGAAAATCAACTAGGCAGTTATATATATAATTCTGGATGGAGGTAAAATCTGGAATGTATAGGCATAAAGTTGTTCATTAAAGCCTTAGAAATGGATTAGATTGCCCAGAGGTAGTGGTTGTTGTTATTATTATTATTATTATTATATATTTTTTTGCAGTACGCGGGCCTCTCACTGTTGTGGTCTCTCCCGTTGCGGAGCACAGGCTCCGGACATGCAGGCTTAGCGGCCATGGCTCACGGGCCTAGCCGCTCCGCGGCATGTGGAATTCTTCCAGGCCGGGGCACGAACCCGTGTCCCCTGCATCGGCATTGGCAGGCGGACTCTCAGCCACTGTGTCACCAAGGAAGCCCTATTATTATTAAAGTATTATTTTTAAAGTATAGCAATAAAAGAAAATGGCTCACAGTTGAGCTATGACACACTTCAAATTTTAACATCCAAGCAGAAGAATCTATGCTGGCAAACAGTGCTGTGGAGGAGCAGCCGCAGGGAGAAGAAATAAAAGGAGAAGACCCTGATGTCAGGAACCCGAAATGAGAGTATCCTCAGAAATAAACACGAGTCACACCGCCTGCTCCTCCACCCATGCCCAGCACAGTCCCCAGGCAGGCAGTGGCATCCCAGCCCCTAACCTCAAGGCCCAACCTGTGCTCAGGGTAGACCATGGATCATTGGGCCCCCCCCCAACTGTGCAAGCCTGGGCTTTCTAAGTCTTCGGTTTCTTCCTGCATACCAGGAGCCCCTGGCACTTCACATGTGCGCTCCAAGGGTCCAAATCATGGTGGCCAGCCCCATGACCCACATTTAAAATAAGCATCTTCTAGGACAAAGGTTGGCGTACTTTATCTGTAAAGGGCCAGATAGTAAATATTTTAGGCTCTTTGTGTTAGAAGGTCTGGATTGTAATTCGTCAACTCTGCAAAAGCAGCTATAGCCAACATGTAAAATGTGCATGACGGTGTGCCAGTAAAACTTTTTTTTTTTTAACAGAAATAATTGGCAGAGTGAATTTGGCCCATGGGCACTAGTTTTCCCACCCTCCCTATCAAGATTCTTTTTAAATGGCCTTAGAAGACATTTTGAGGACATATACATTTATATACAATATTTTAACTTAATGCAACTCACAATTGTTTTAAAAAATTCAGGGCAGGGGGATGTAAAAGGTGTCTTCCCTCCTTTAACAGGGATAGTTTTATATTAGGAACTGGAAAACTTAATTGCATGTGTAATAATGTAATTAAGGGGTTTAGTATACTAACTGTCAGCACTGAGCTATTACCACTATAGCCTGCTGTTTTGATGAAATGTCAATGGTGGAGTATTGCATGACGAAATGTCTCTGGCAATGTTGATGACAAAATGTCAACGGTAAGATGCTGCATGGAGGAACATTCCTACAATGAAATGTTGCATAACAAGATGTCCTTACAATGGAACGGTCAACAAAATGTCACCATGACAAAGGAATACACATATATACATAAGCACACACACCAAGAAATGACATGGCAACTTGGCTGCCTAATTACTTTCTATCTCATTTAAGTTGACAGAAAGACTTTTTACTTTTTAAATCAGAGAGTGCTAGCACATTTAAATGCCAAAAAGATTTTTCCCCTTTTTTTCTGGGACACTGCAGTGGCCCCTTTCATCTCTGTGCTTCTCACTGCAGAATGTTGCCAAGCAGGTGATCCTGGCATCTCTGAGTCAAGAGAGCTAGTTCAATCACCTGCTTTGCGTTCCCCACCTCTCCCACGTCCTTCCCAGTTGGAACAGTGAGTTCTCTGTGAAAGCTTCTGCAAATGATGACAAGGAGAGTTCTCAGAGAAAGCAACTGAGCTTTAATGTGAGTAAAACTGTTCCAAATGTAAAACACATTTGAAAATCTAAATGTGTGCCCCCCGAAACCACATCAATAGAACCTTTAATGATCTTCAGAACAGCCTTTTCTCTTCCAGTCAGTGGGAAGATTGTTTCAAATCTGTTTGTGCCTGAAGCACTTTTGATTGTGACAGTCTTCTCATTCATGGGCTAAACATGGCGTCCCACTGGAAGTGCCATCAAGGTTCACAGCAATACAGTATGATATGAAAGCATAAACAGAAGTCGGAACTGCATTTCTCCTCTGAGATAACAAGTGCAACTAGATTTTCAGATCACCTATTATGCCATAAAAAATAAAAGGGAAAGGAAACTAAGACCTACTTTATGTCAGCTCCCTGGTTCATGGGAATGAAACTTACCAGGTCAATATGGAGCCCTTTAAATGACTTCTACAGACCTTATCTTGATCCTTGCTTTTGGCCAACTGTTAAAATTTTTCATACGATAAAAGCAGAGATATTAACATCAATATGAACTTCTTTCTGCTTTTTGTGGGTTGGTTACTCAAAATTGATTAAATAATGAATTTTTCACAACCTGCCTTAGTTTTTCCCTTTTGCTTTGAATCCCTGACCAAAAATAAAGGCTCAGCCATACCTAATGTTTGGGCTTCCCAACATACAGATTAAGACTTAAGATTCATGTAACCCTGTTTCTCACAGTAATGAGCTGACTGGATAAAATAACACTGGTTTTCTGTATAGATATATATACTTCACCCTCATTATAGAACTATTTCAAAAGCCAAGGATATTGAAAGTTATAACAGTAATGTCAGCCCTCATGATTAAATCATGAGGCACATGAGTTTTTCGTTTAAATTTTATGTTCTCATGATCTCAATATTTTTCATGCAAATCCTGTTATTTCTGCATCCTTTCACACTCCAGCTTAAATTGCTTGTCAATCGCCGTGCTCTTCTTGAGTGCAGCACTTCTGAGCTTCTCCAATACGATTTTATACATCTATTTATATCTACTTCTTTAGTATATTTTCCCTTAAGGAAGACATTGGTACAGCATTCCAAATCACATTTAATGAAGTCTTTTGAATTGGGAGCAGTGACTTTGGAGGCCAAAGGAGATGAGGCAAGAGCATTGGTTTGGTTAAGGGCTGGGGGTGAGGAGGAACTATAGGTTAATAGAGGAAGAAGCCCTTTTATATTTTAACATTTATAACATTTTTTAACATTATAACTAGAGTGCTTACACTAGAGATTGATTAGAGCAAAGGCAAAACCGCAGCCTAAGAGAGAAACACCATTAATTGGAAGATCATTACAACGTTAGGTAACAAAAAAGGGTGTTTGGAAAAACCCTCATAAAATAACCCTTGAAATCTCAAATCTTTCAAGGCATCCCAATTTTTCAGAACCTGTAAGTCTTCAATTTAAAATTTTTTGCCAAATGTTTTCTTTTCTTTTTAGTGAGTACTATTTCTGATTTCCATAATATATCCTGGTATCATCATGCACTTTGACCTTAGAAATCTAAGGGACAAATATGCTTCTGTCAGGTCAGTGCTCTTTTTCTTTCCGAATTTACAAGACTTGCACTATAGATATCTACAATTGCACAGACAAGTCTTAATCCCCTGTTACCAGTCCCCCTAGTGCTCCATCTTATTTTTTCATACAGGTGAACATATTGCCATGTACCTTGTAAAATCAGCTAATGTGCTTGCACGGAGCTGGAATGTCACTGGTATAACAAGACATGCAGTAATGTGTGCTCATGTAGTTGAGGACACTTCTAATTGATTATACATTTATTTGCCACACCACTATTCTCCTTGGAATATTGCTTAAGAAAAAAACATTTGAATAATCTCATACTGTTTTAGGGATTCCTGATGTTTGCTAATGAATACACTGCAAAGCTTTATATTGCAAATGTGTTCTCAAATGTGTAAACTACTCACTGCTTTTTCCATGCATTTTTATATTCCAGAGGATCCTCTAGTGACAGAACATTTTCAATCATTACTTCTCTTTGGTGGAATCAATTACCTCCTGATAGATTCCCTTTCCAAGTTTAAAATTGCATTTAAAAACTCATCTCTCTTCTGAATTCTAATTGAATGTACTTTGAACTCTAGATTCTTTTAGTGAATATTTGTTTATAAATCTTCTATGATTTAAAGGGCTTATTAATACACTTATAAGCTGAGTGTAATAATCAACATATAATATATAATTCCTTTGAGAATTTAGGTTTATTAAACAAAGATTTTATTTATTCTCAAGGGAAAGACCAAAATCATAATACTGACAAAGTAAAAACTGAAAAGTAATGATATATTTTAAACAACTTTGTTCTATCTACATGATTTTTTTAAAGTGATATTTGAGGACATTGAAAATAGATTTGCCTTTAATTGTCTCCCTCTTACACACAGAATCATATATAGTGGCTCATTTATATTCCTTATATTACAAAGCAGCCCATCAACTTTTCAGCAGTTATTATTTTGCAAACATACTAAGCTGCAATATAACCAAGAAGTGAGAAAGTAAGTAAAACATACCTTTAAATAAATATACTACTATGTGCAAACCTTTTATTGACAACTGTCATGTACAAAGCATTTTATTTATTTGTGTTATGATATTTGTTTTTTATAATAACCCAATGAGATGGGAATTTTTAAGCCTGGTTTTCAGGCGAGGAATATAGGAGTGGAGCTAAAATTACCTGTTGGAATTTACACAATTAATTAGCAACAGAGTTGGGATCTGAACCTAGATATAGCTCACTCCAAAGCTGTTCGCACTCTTTTTTTTTTTTTGCAGTACTCGGGCCTCTCGCTGTTGTGGCCTCTCCTATTGCGGAGCACAGGCTCCGGACGTGCAGGCCCAGTGGCCATATGGCTCACGGGCCCAGCTTCTCTTCGGCATGTGGGATCTTCCCACTGCGCCACCAGGGAAGTCCCCGCACTCTTTTTTATATGGCACCCTATCTCTCAAGGTAGATGGTAAAACATCCTTGATTGAAAATGTGTTCAATTTTACCTATAGAAGAAATTTTTAGGGCTTCACTTAGCACCACATTTTTAATTTAAAAACAAATCTAACTGCTCGCTTAACTTTTGTTTTTTCGTCTCTAATATTATATGCTGAATAGAAAGTGGATAGAGAGAAGACATTAATAATAAGTACAGATCTGGCAACCTCTTTTAAGATCACATGGAAGACACACAGTGACATGCAATGGAAATAATGCAAATCTTTATTTCCAACCTCAGCACTCTGGAGGATTTAGCACTATTACAATAGTGGCAAAATCCAACTGCAGAAGTCAAACTGTAGAAAATCTATCCTAGCTCTTTCTGACTTGAGGTGAGTGCAAGACTGATCTTTTAAGTCAGTGTCACAAAATTTCAGCCCTTGGTCTTATTTAAAAATTTGGCTGGCTAGTGTCTTTAAAAATCTGAATTTGAATGCCTTCAAATTTTCAAATGTTTGCTTTCATCATAGGCCTTATCACAAACTATCATCTTACCCCAAACCTACTAAAGTCACTTACATCAACTTTTTGGCCATGAAAATATTTGAGTTTGCGACTCTTATCCTGCTGTGTCATGTAAACATAAGCTCCTTTTCCTACCTACTCTAACTCTACCCATGGTTCTTTTTTTTTTTTTAATTTATTTTTGGCTGTGTTGGGTCTTCGTTGCTGCACGTGGGCTTTCTCTAGTTTTGGTGAGCGGGGGCTGCTCTTCACTGCAGTGTGCGGGCTTCTTATTGCGGTGGCTTCTCTTGTTGCAGAGCACGGGCTCTAGGCGCGTGGGCTTCAGTAGTTGTGGCAAACGGCCTTAGTAGTTGTGGCTCGCAGGCTCTAGAACGCAGGGTCAGTAGTTGTGGTGCATGGGCTTAGTTGCTCCACGACACGTGGGATCTTCTCAGACCAGGGCTCGAACCCATGTCCCCTGCATCGGCAGGCGGACTCTCAACCACCGCGCCACCAGGGAAGCCCAAGATAAAGAGAGTTTTAATAAAATATTTTTTAAAAATCAAAAATAATCCAAAATTATTATGAGAAACAAAATAGAGGCATTACCTAGTCCTTACTCTGGTATCCAAACTGCCCTCTAGAGACTATAATATTTTTATACTAATAGCTTAAAATCCAAGGCCCTCATTCTTACTTGGTTAGTCTCTGCTTCTTCTGCCTCATCTCCTAGTCTGGAAAAAAAGCAGAGTAGCAACCAATCCTGATTTGAAGAGAACTCAAACAGCAAACCCATGTGGCTCTCTACAGAATAGGAGCCTACATTCAGTAAGCCTTGAAGAAATTTTCTGCATAGTTGATTTTTTTTTTTTTTTTTTTTTTTTTTTTTTTTGCGGTACGTGGGCCTCTCACTGTTGTGGCTTCTCCCATCGCGGAGCACAGGCTCCGGACACGCAGGCTCAGCGGCCATGGCTCACGGGCCCAGCGGCTCTGCGGCATGTGGGATCTTCCCGGACCAGGGCACGAACCTGTGTCCCCTGCATCGGCAGGCGGACTCTCAACCACTGCGCCACCAGGGAAGCCGATAGTTGATAATTTTAAAACAATAATAGCTAACAATTATTGAGCATTTCTGTGGAGGCCCTGTGCTAGGCACTTTATTTGAATTATTTTTACTAATCCCTGACAACTATTGTATGTGATAGAGTTGCTGTTATGACCAATTTACGTATGAGTCTAAGTCATTTGCCAAATTAATACATTGTAGAGGAAGGACTTAAAGCAAGACATCAGAATCACAGAATACGCATTTTTAAGGAGATAACTAGAACTGACCCTGGGTCATAGATAGAAGGCTAAATGATTTTATCTTAAAAAGCAGGGAGGTGTTATACTAAGAGAGCTTGTTATTTAAAACTGGTAGTTATCATGGGATAATACTGGGAGATTTTTAGCAGATTTTTTTTTCTTTCTCACATCATCATTATCATCATCAACATCACCATCATCATTACTTTAATAATTGCATTGCAACTCTTCACTGGAACAAGGATATTCACTGTCTAAGGCAGGGGTCCCCAATCCCCGGGCCTGTTAAGGACTGGACAGCACAGCAGGAGGTGAGTGGGGGGCAAGTGAGCGTAGCTTCATCTGCTGCTCCCCACTGCTCTCCATTGATCACATTACTGCCTGAACCATCCCCGTGACACCGCCCCGTCCGTGGAAAAATTGTCTCCCACAAAAGCGGTTCCTGCTGCCGAAAATGTTGGGGACCGCTGGTCTAAGGAGGAGGACAGATATAGTCTAGGACAGAAAAAGTCATTTTTCTGTTTTAAATTTGAAGATTGATTTTTAAAATACTCCAGCAGAGACTATGAACTTGAAAGCCACACCCCCTGCCATTTTTAATTGCTATATTTGATAAAAAGTAAGCACTTTTATTTCTAAAAGCTTGGCTTAAAAAATCAAGAGCCACAGTGTGGAGGACTCAGATCTGGTTGTAGCATAAATCAGAGCGAGGAGAACTCCAGGACGCTGTAAGAGCTCCCAAGGAGGTTAAAACCCTGACCAGGAGAATTGAGAGGGAAATTTGGAGAAGGTACTGTTGGAGTTAGGTGTGCTGAATTTCTGTATGTAAGAAAACAGCAAACGTTGTGGAGACACCCCACACTCAAGATGGTGCCTGAGAGGTAAAGTAGCCCTGACTGTGGGCCTGAGAATAGTGTTACGTGGTTTGGTATTATACGCCTCAGCAGTGTGCAGGGAAAACAACCGTGACTATTCAAGTGAATGTATTTGGAGTGAAAAGGATGCAGAATGAGTGTACCTGAAAAGTGAAGGTCATGGCAGGACCTCAGACATCCTCAGTAGATAAATAGGGATAAGGCCCATGAAGCAGAGGCCATAGAGGATGGAGAGGACCACAGATTTATTGCAGCACTCCTCCATTACTCTGCCCCCCACCACCCCGATTGTCCTTTGTGCCATGCTGTTATGTCAACCTTCCCTGGAGCCAGAACCATCCAGGGAGAAGGGAAGGTGAAGAGGGAGGTAGGAAATACTGTATTGACTGCATAGTGGTCTCGAAGAGATTTAAATGGGAAGCAATTTTGTCTGCGCTTGAATTTGCAAGATTGAAATTTCCTTAATCTTCAGAAATGGAGAACAGTGAAATAAGGTTATCACAGAGGAAAAATGGAAAGATATTATTGTATATTGGTGTTGTAATTGTAAATTTATAGCACCTATAGGAAAATAATTTAACAATGTTATGCCAATGTTATGGATAATCTTCAGTTATCTAGAAAATTAACCTGTGCTGAAGTGTGATCTCTCACTATGATAGAAAGTTAGAGCATCGTTTTGTGTACAAAACCTCAATTAAATTTTGTTACCCACCCAACAATAGAATCAGAAGTGTAAATTTTAACATTCTAAAGATTTTAATATAATAATCATGTGTATTTTATTACTGCTGTATCTTGGGACTTAACAGGTATCAGATTCTACAAAATCCAATAAAAAAAAGAGTAGGATATTTTTGTGATTAGACATCCACACTGATCTACTGTTTTCTCCAGTGTTTTTCAGGTTATCAATTAGGTTTGATGATTTTTTTGCTAATAAGTTCAGATTCATTTTCTGTATTAAAAATTCCTGTGGTGCATGTTAAGGGGTTTGACATATTTCTCACTCAAAAATCAGCCCATATTTAAATTGTTAGTAGCACAATGGAAATCAGCAGAGGGAAAATGGAGGAATTGGAGTAAAGACAGTGTCTGGTAGAAAAAAGTCACTCTTTTTGGTTATTTTTCCAAACCTAAACACTTATGAATGTTACAACACCAGACTCTGAGCTGCTTTGCTATAAACTTCTTTTAGCTACATGCTCAAGGTGAGGAAGCGTTTCATTTGTATAGGAGTATGTGCTTCTGGGATTCATGTTATCTACTAGAGAAACAGCAAACTTTCTGATAAATCACAGGAAGAAATGTGAAAATTTTAAGGAGCACAAAAAATAGAAATTCAAAGAAAATGCTATGCCTTGGCAAAGAGATTTCAGACATTAAGACTGAATTTTTGTCTATTGGGATAATTTTTTCTCCAATATGTTGAAGGAAAGTTAAGCCTATAGTGATACGATATGAAAACTACAAATACTAGTAATCAGTAAAAACTTTCTCTTTTCTGAAATCAAGGCAAGCTACTCTGGCAAACTTCAGCTACCTTAAAGTAAAGATCCTCCTAACTCACATATTTCTTTTAATAATTATTTGATAATTTAAAAAGTTAAATTGTAAAATTTCCTACTTTGAACTAAGCAACATATTATTTTGACTCAGAATAATAAAAGAAAAGCATCCCTCCTCTATTATATATTTGGAAACATCACCTGTTATCTGATAGAATAATTATTGTTATTTTGGTTTCTAGATTAAAAGCAAAGGGCAGGTAGAATGCAAGTAGGGATTGCTGGGAAGAAGGCCAGAGGAAATTAGAATTAGAAATGTAAAATGTGAACAAGAGTTTGAGGAAAAACAAAGCCACTCTGTTTGGAAAAGGTTGAAATCTCATTATTTTGCAAGAGGTACATTAACAACTGCAAAAGCTTCAGGAATTCCAGGTAATCAAGTCTTAGAAGCTCACTGAGCCAGCTTGCTTCTTCCCATGAATGCTGCCTCTATAAAGCAGATTTTTCATTTTCACATTAATAGCATGGTTGAGAAGCTCTTGATAGAACAGCTTCTGGGGGAATGGAATTTGTCTGAAGAAGAAATAAGCCTGGAAAAGCCAGAATAGCCATAACTAAAGGCTGACATTTACTTCCCTACCAGGGCTTTTTTGGGTAGGTTGGGGGGTAGCCGGTTTTGAAATCGTGGTATGTTCTGACAATTTAGGATTCCTGAAATTATTGGGGATCAGAAAGAAAAGGATCTTTAAAAATCTCTTGTGAGGATGTTTTATTTCTTTAATTAAGTAAAATGTTTAAAGAGACAGAAAAAACTTGCCTGCTGTCTCCCAGGATTTCTCTGAGTCGTTGTATTCATGATAAATCTCTAGCGCTTTTCCTCTCTGTCTTCTATTACTCTCTTAGTTGCTGACTGTAGCCTGAGGTAAAGTGATTGCTGTTCCCTGTCTCTTCATTTCCATCTCCTAACTGTGCTCCTTGATCACTGCTCTCCTACCTTTGCACATTTTCTCCCTGATGTTCTCATTTCTTCATAGCACCATTTCAAGTGTAGATTTCCCTGGTGGAGAAATATAGCATGGTCTGAAAACAAAACAGAACAGAATTCTATATTGATGTAGATAGCCCAGACAATGCAGTGAGATCTTTTAACATGAAAAGCCAGAACCCAAAAAGAAAGAAAGGGAAAAAACAAGTAAATAAAGCAAAGAAGACCTAACATCAAGGTGCACCTTAATTTTCCTCAGACTTTCAACTCATTATGGCCCCGAACAATTTTCTCTGTAAATACGCAAAGGAAGGTTTGTATTTAGAGGAGTGTTTACAGGGTTATGAGCAGTTCCCTGGAGCACTGGGAAATATTAAACTTGATCACATTCTTTTCTTACCTCGTTTGATACACTATGTTGAAGTAAGGGCAAAAAGTTACCTCTGGCTTTATAACTCCCGATACTAAAGCTTTAATATATTAAATTTTATAAAATTCATGTAAATAAAATTAATACCATATATACTGTTTTGTAGTTTTATTATTTTTTAAAATTTAAAGTAATACATACCCAGTTAATAAACAAAAATGGTATTAAAATCATTTCTAACAAAGCAGACTTCTCTGCTTTGCCCTTCCTTATTCTCTGCCTTGCAACTCTTTTTAACCATTTCTTCTGTGTGTTTGTGTTCATATTCTAAACAATATAATAATATTGCTAATTCTTGATTTATGTAGTTTAGGCCTCCTCCATTGACTTCATATCATGGCAGATGAGGAGTTAGCTCTCTTCTGGCTTCCTCTCTGTTTCCCCTTTATTATTCCAATATCAGCATGTCCCAGTTTGAAGTTAAAGTTATATTTACTTTTTATATTATTCTGAATAAATACTGTTCACTGTAGAGCCAAGGAGCATAACTGTTTGCTTTTCTGAATAATTTTTTTTAAGCGTCAATAATTCCCTTGTTGTTCTTATTTGTCTAGTTTTCTGTGGACCAGAAAACGGTGTTCTTCTCACAACCTCCAACAGCCTTCAGTACAGCTTCTGCATGATCAAATATATCAGATTATTTCTGCACTACGTTTTGTTTCCTCCAGCAGTTTCCCTCCAGAACAGATTCTTATCTTATTGCTCCAGTATTGACTCCTAATTTTCTAGGCCTGCTATGCAGCTGTGATCCTGGAAATTCCCTTCACTTGACTCCTGTTGTTGGAGCTCTATTTCTTGATTTCATGTCTTCCTTATCGGTTGCCTTTGCATGTTAAAAAAAAAACACAACAATTGAATGAGAGTTTTATTTATTTATTTTTGGATGAATTTATTGAAAATGTTGATGATGGCATTATTCTATCATATTGTGCTTTGGAAACAAGAATATCTTAAGGCTCTAGGTACACAGAATAGTAACTGACCCTTGAGTTTCTTCTTATTGTTATTAACCTAGTCAAGTGCCTTCATAAGGTACTTGATAAAATTTCTAAAGAAAGTAATAATCTGGAAATGTAAATATATTAAAATTTTATAATCTTTATATTACTGGGAAATTATATCATTGGGTTTATCTGATATGAGAACTAAAAGTATCAAATTTTACAAATCAGCTGGAAGATTTATTTATAAGGTCACTGACATGAAGCTACACATATATGTGTATATATGTGTGTGTGTGCGTATATATACATATATTACTTAAAAGTGGTGGGGAGGAAACTAACATCAATTGAGTATCTGCTATGTTTGCACAAAATTCTTTTACAGGCAATATTGCTTTTATTTCTCTGAGGGGCTACATGGTATACTTGATGAAATATGGACGTTGAAGTTAACAGTCATTTTTCTTTTTTTTTTTTCGATATGCAGGCGTCTCACTGTTGTGGCCTCTCCCGCTGCGGAGCACAGGCTCCAGATGCGCAGGCCCAGCAGCCATGGCTCACGGTCCCAGCTGCTCCGCGGCATATGGGATCCTCCCGGACCAGGGCACAAACCTGTGTCCCCTGCATCGGCAGGCGGACTCTCGACCACTGCGCCACCAGGGAAGCCCAACAGTCATGGTTTTGAATCCCAGTCATGACATTTATGAACTGTGTGATCTTGACTAAATTACTTAACTTAATAATGCCCCCAGTTTCTTTACTTTTAAAATGAAGTTTACAATATCTACCTCGTGAGGGATTGTTCAAAGTATTAAATGAGATAATATGGGTAAGGTGACTAGCACATACTACTACTTCTATTAATACAACTATTATATGACTGCCATGCTCCTACAGTTACTACTATAACAACAACAACAACTACTACTACTACTATAGCTAATACTGCATTTTATAGGCAAAGAAACTAAGAGCTTAGACAGGTTAATAAATTTATTCAAGATCACATTCCTGGTAAGTAGAAGAACAGGGATTTGAAATTGGATCTTTCTGACTGACTCTAAAACCTTTCCAATACACCGCACACTCTTTATTAAAAGCAAACAAAACCATCACATCATTTTAGACCTTTTGGGCTGCAAAATAATAAACATTTCACTGAACTCTGTAAGGGGTGAAGTGGCTCAGAAGGACAATCTTAACTGTGTTTAGAAAGCTGATCCCTGTAAGATTTGGAACAGAGGATAGAAAGTCTCTTGCTGGAATGTTTAACAGAACATTGGTTTCTGGTTTCCTATTGACCAAGTGTAGGACCAATTATGGATCAAAAATGATGACTGGGGCTTCCCTGGTGGCGCAGTGGTTGAGACTCCGCCTGCCGATGCAGGGGACATGGGTTCATGCCCCGGTCCGGGAAGATCCCACATGCCGCAGAGAGGCTGGGCCCGTGAGCCATGGCCGCTGAGCCTGCGCATCCGGAGCCTGTGCTCCACAACGGGAGAGGCCACAACAGTGAGGGGCCCGCGTACCGCAAAAAAAAAAAAAAAAAAAATGATGACTGATTTTTTTTTTATTGTATCTTTGACATTTTGTGTATTATGTTATGAGATGCTAGGTCATGTTTAAATCTGATGTTTGAGCAGCTCTCCTTGTGATACCATGTGGGTGGGCGAAGGGGGACACAAGGCCACTTCATTATTGCCAACTGGGAGTACAAGCCTAGGTACTCCTCTGCTGATCATCGGCAGGGGCAGAGGAGTGCCTGCTTACTGCTGAGAGGGGCTAATGACAGGCTTCTTAAGAGACCTATGCTGATCCCTCCAGGGCTGGGAGGGGGAAGGTCTCCTTGTTACTGCATGGACACCGTGGTGTGGTGGGAGAGGCTTGTTACTGCTGGAAAGTGAGAAAAATCCAGGCTTCCCATGAGGCCTCCTCTGATACGACTTTGGTGGGGAGAAGGAGGGATAAGCTCATCACCATTGGTTGGGAGTGAGAGTCCCAGATCCCATGTGGTCTCCACTGGCACCACAAAGTGAGGAGGTTTTTTATCTCCAGGCCAGCATGTAAGTCCCAGCTCTAACGCCACCCTGGCAGGGATGGACATTTCATTGCCACCAGGTAAGGATGTAAGTTTAGGTTCACCACTTGGCCTTTGTTGCTCAGAGTGGGAATGAGGCCACAGTTTTTTCTTTTCTTTTTTTTTTTTTTCAGTTTTAGTAAGATATTGACAAATAACATTAGGTTTGTTGTGATGATTTTATATATGTATGTATTATGAAATGATTAACATAATAAGGTTAGTTAACACATCCATCACCTCACAGTTACCTTTTTTCATTTTGTATATGTGTGTGGCGAGAACATTTAAGGCTTACCTTTTAGCAGTTTCAAGTATACACTACAGTATTGTTAATAATAGTCACAATACTCCATGTTAGATGCCCAGAACTTACTTATAATTGAAAGTTTGTACCCTTGACCAACATCACCCTATTTCCCCCATCTCCCTACATTTTTTTCCATGGTGTTTGACTGGAGTGGATCAGTTATTGTTTAAAAGTTTTCTTGCTATGCTGCCCTTGCCTAGTCCTTTGTCTAGAGAGAGCACACTTTTGTAGGGACATTTTTGGTCTGCACCTACAGGCATTTCTGCGTCGCTGCTTCTCTAGCATCCGGTATGGGATATACAAGCCCAAAAGAAAACCCAGTGAATTCACTGCCATGTTGTTCCTCAGGTCCCAAGATCCCCAGCTGGTCTGCCTCTTTCCTCCCCTTATAGTTATATGTTTGTTTTATATGAAGTATCCAGAGGTTTAGTATTTCTGAGTAGGAACAATAGAGAGAAGCACATCTACCCCATATCAGATGAGATATCTAGAACTGGAAGTCCTGAACTGACTTTCAAGTCCTATGCTTTTCATGGAATCCAGTAACAAAATTGGGACACTTCACTCAGAGAATTGTATGAAAACATGAACGCAGAGTTTGTTCTTAGGTGTATACTGTTACTTCTGAACCTCATACAGTACATATCATTTCTGTGTGATCCTCAGAGTATGCTAAATGAAATGGTCAGGGAGAATGGGAAATGAGATGTTTAGGGGGGTGAGATTATTGAGCTATGACGTGGTCCCTTGATAGGTGGCATTAACTCAACTGGAGATATGTTAGGAATACAAATATCCATCCTCACCTAAGTAATTAAAGAACTCTGGGGGTGGGACCCAGCAATCTGTTTTTAAACAAGCCCTCAGGTGATTTGGAGGTTAGCTAAAATTTGAAGAACCAGTGAGATCCGGGAATACCTGAGACATCTGCAGTTTAGTATGGCCTGCTGGTAGGAGAGTGAGTACTCCAGAGCCCAGATGTTAATACACTGTGCTGTACATGGGTGGCCTTGTTTTGGAAACTTCTCCTGCAAACTTGTCTTCCTCATTCTTAATTTTGTGGGTAAACAAGGGAAAAGAAAGTAGGCATACTCAATGTTGAAGTTATAATTTGCCTGTACAATCTTGGAGTGGATAGACAACCAAATCTTCTACTTATTTCCACATGAGAAATATCAATATAGTCAGAAACTGCCTTACATTTAACTTTCAGAAGAAGAGGAATGTTAAGGGATCCTTGTGTAAAATATACTTAAAATTCCACTACTGAAATTATTTGAAGAAATTGGCAACTTCCAAATGAAGAAGCAACACATGAGTCTGCCTTTTCCTTTGTAACAGAGGAGGAATGCATTGAAAACTAATAGACTCTAAGCCTCTGTTTGAAGAAGATCCACGATATGCAAAGAAGCCATAATGAGAGGGGATGCTGATGGGGACTCAAGTGGGAGTGCGCCAGAATAAACTTGGCTGCCCTGTGAGTTTATCTAGGACTTGCGGTAAGTAGGATCAGTGTATTGTAATGCCACGGGTGCCCACCTATAAATGGTTGATTTTGGCTGAGTTGATTATTTTCATCCTGTATTACACAGCACTGGAATTTAGCAATAATCCTGTGACTTTGTAAGCAGAGGAGCATCTAGCTTTTAAGTAAGACTATTTTCTCTGTGTTAAGGCAAAAAGTACAAACAATACATGGTAAGGGACATTCTCTAACTCAGTAAGCATTATATTTATTATTATTTTTTAAGGATCTCATAATTCCAGGTTGTCTTTCAACATTGTAATTCGTCATGATCTACCTTAAGGATCCTGTAATGTTTAAAATTTCTTGGCCCTCAGGGGCAGATAGAATCACATCTCACTTGCTCCCCTAAAAGGCACCAAATCACATTACACCAAAAGGCTCCTTAGAGTACAGCTCTTTGCCAATTACTTGAATTATTTTCAGCCACTTTGGCACATTTCCCCTCCAGACAAAATGAAAACCTTTTCGTTTGCACCAGTGAAGGATTTCATATTTCTTAGTGCCTCCACATACACAGTATAATGAGAATAAAAGCTTCTCTTCCACACAGATCTTTCCTATGATGCCATAATGCAGGGAAAATAACATCCATTTCTAACATGTGAAGCCCACATATTTTCTAAAGAATAAGAGAAAGACATTAACATTACACAAGAAAACTATTTGCTCTTTGCTTTAAATTTCCAAATTTGAACACATCAGAGATTTCAGACTTCAAAACTACATACATCTGTGCTGAGGTGTGGACCCTCTAAGGTGCCTCATTATTGGCACTGAAAGCTGGTTTCATGAAACACCTGTTCTGAGTAAGCAATGTGATCAGAGAGTGTCAGCAGGGCAGACAGATTTTAAATGGAAGATTGTTACTTACCCAAAAGCCATTTGGAAGCTAAAAAACGCAATATCAGCAAACCAGCAACAATAACTTAAATATCCCCAAGTACATTATTAACACTTCAACCCTCTAAAGATTAGATGACTTCTTTTTAAAAGATTTTGTGTCTCAAGAGAACAAATTGTTCCTCCACATTTATCATTTTATAAAAACATTCTTTTCCACTGATAGCCTTACTTATCTTTTGTTATTCCCAGTTGCCCTTTATTTTTCCTTCTGATTTGTGTTATTTCCTTTCCACCAGTGCCTACAGCAGTGTTCATGGAAATCACTACCCATTGCTCAGTATTCTTCCCTGATCTCAATAGCACAGCCTTTAGGATTAAATCTCTTGCCTACAGCATTAAGAACTGAGGAGAAAAAATCACTACTCATTGCTTTGCTTGCAGTTCTCATTTGGACTAGTGCTTGCAGAAATTGAACTGAACTTTCTTCACTGTTACTGCATCTGTAAGGTAATTGCCTAAACTTGTTGAGCCAATTGGAATTGCTGTTCTTGAGTTTTGCAAACGTGAAGAATCTGATGAAGCAATTTGTAAGCTATATGTGGTACATCCCTCTTTCCCCACTCAAAGTCATTTTGCTCTCTGTAGGATTTTGTGTGACCCTTCTGAAACATTACACTCCAGAATTCTATTTAAAAGATCCAAACATTAGTGTTTAAAAAAAAATCATTCCTATTTATGGGATCATTTTCGTTGCACAGTTTTTATATTAAATGAAAGGGACTTGAAACTCTCTAGCACTTTCTCTAGTGTTTTGGGTAACTCAAAGAAATAGCTTTAATAAGAGAGAGAACACACACAAAAATATAGTCCTGTAAAATAAAAGGAGGAATAATATATCACATGCTTGTGGCACCATTTTGTCCACTACAAAATTTGTCTTCAATGTAGAGATATTTCAAAATGCCTCAGTACTAGTGCTTCCTGAGTTGGGAAAATCGAATGTATATATTACATATATATGTATATAAAATCTCTTTAGTTATCTCTCTCTCATTTCTAAATATATTTATAGAAAGAGAGAGAGAGAATGAGAGAAAGAGAGATAAAGTGACAGTTTTGTATTTTTAGAAAAAACTCATGGAACTTAAGAGTTTTATTTATTCCCTAGCTTAGAGGCAGAGTGACTAAACAAGTTATGTATTTCCTGAGCTATATTCCTATCCCTACTAGTAAAATTTAAAGTACTTTCCTTCATAAGGGAAAGTATTGCTTCTGACCCAATTGAATCCTCACTGAATGCCTAACTAGCTAAATTATCCTCTTCAGTTTGATGTCATGCAGGTCATTGTCTCTTCAAAGGGAGAATTACTGAAAGCTAGTACAATTTTTTAAATTTTTAAAACATTTTTCTCTCTTGTAGACTAGTCATTGGAAAGATAATCATTTAAAGTAACCATATTTCTGTAGATCTTACTATGCATACTTACCCTAAATTCTTTTTCTTAGAAAGCCATGTTATTCTCAAAGCTTAGTTTAATATACTGACTTGGCTGAGAGAAGCACTGTAGTGAGTGAGACTCAGGGCAAAGGTTTAAGAAATTTCAGTTAACTTAAGACAGTACAAGTGATTACATTTGCAAGCAGTACAGTTGAAACTTGAGAGTTCACAGGAATCAAAGTGGGGTGGAGGATGTACAGAGGTTATTGCAGTGATCATGCTCTCCACAGGAAGCAGCTGAACCGTTTCAGTGCAATATGGCAATTATAATAACTAATAAAAATCATAAATGGGTATGGAATACTGTACTTATGTGGATATGCTACATAATAATGACTAATAGAACAATATTCCTGAGCCATCTGAAGGGAGTCAAAATTGGGATTTCTACAGGAGCTATGCACTTGCATGAGGATATAAAGGTTATATGAAAATTGGGGGAAGATAACAATGGAAGGTGATTAACTTAGATTAATCATTATGATCATTAATACTTACTTTGGATATGGCATTTTTTGGGTGCTAAGAGGATTCACACAACACCAGGATTATTTAATATAGCCTTTATTTTCAGTAAAGTTGTTATGCAATGAATATCAAACAATAAAGTTATATTCCATTTATCAACCATTTATTGATGAAAAACCAAATGTGTATGTGTACAGATGTTAAATATAGTTAATGAAAATACTTGGATGCACATAAGAAGACATGCTGATATAGCAGGTACCACTAGGATATGAAACTGAGGTTAAAAAGTCAGTGAAGGTTTCCAGTAAGAGATAAAAATTATTTCCAAATATGATAGACAGGACAGTGGCTACTTTGATAATATGGAACATTTTGAGAAAAATCTTAAAATACTCAACAGAGAAAATTAGATGAGAAACTCATATAAGAACTGAGTTGTTTTATGGAGGGTAGAAAAATCTGATAGAAGATTTGAAAATCTGGCCAGGAATTCTGATGTCAAAATTCAAAAAATTGAAATCTTTTCAGAGATTTGAGGAAAAGGTATGCAAGCATGCTTACAGAGGATAAAGCTGCCCATCAGAATGCCCTGAATATGAGCACACAAAATAGAAAAGAAATTAAGAGTTTAAAAAAATTGATATAGATTTCTTGTACAAAATCACATCGTCTATAACTAGAAGATTCTCAGTCCTGGATAACTAAAGAAATTTTAATGCTAATTAGATTGTTGCAGTGACAAGATCTTATTTTTTTCACATAAACATACTTTTTCATCCATTAACTACAAAAATATTTTCCTTTCACTTTATCACAGTAGCTCATTTTGATTATGCTCAGACCTCAGTGCATCACCTACACCTACCCAGCTAATCTGAGTAATTAAAGAAAAATGATGCATGATGCATTTATAGTTAAGTGAAATGAGTATAAATCTCACACAACAGCTGGATTCCTATACTTGGCAACATGGCACAGTTTGAGAAAAGCAATCATCTTCCTTTCCTGTTGGCAAAACACTTCACTGGTCTCTCCAATTTGAGTCCTCTTCAGGATTTAGTGTCTGCTCACTTTGTAATGCACAGAACGCTACTTCCAGATGGACAGCCTTGTCATATGCTATTTTTATGCTGCACTTTAGAATTTTAAAGTGAGAGCAGTTATTCACCAAACATGAAATGTATCACTTATTGTATACATTTGAGGAGTTTTTCAAATCAGCATGCTCAACCAGCTGCTGATGAGCTTAAGACACTCAGATGAATGAAAGCATGTGTAAGTCAGTCAGCACACATTTAAAAGTTCTTATCCTGTGTGTCACTGATAGGGATTGAGGACAACTCATAAGAAAAGAAGGCAAGATTCCTGCCCTTGAGGGGTTTCTAATCTTGCATGGAGAATAAAACCAAATATATACACTTGACAAGAATCTGAAGGCAGAAAGCATCTGGGCAAATGAAATATGCATATCTAGGTGTGGAAGAAACAGAGAGAGAGACCGACAGAAAGTTATCAAAATTGGACTGCCACATAACAGAAGGTCTTTATAAGCAGATGAGTTTTAACTGAGTCTTGAAGGAGAGTGTATATCTAAATTTCAATAGGAAAACATTTATTTGTAGTGTGAAAAGAGGTTAACAGAAAAAATGCAAATACTTTTTAGAGTAGCTGCATAATTGATTTGGTTGGAGTGTAAAATGATATATAAAGAACTGAGGTATGACATTAGAGAAATGGATCAAGGATTAGGTGTTTGAATCTGGTATAGAAAGACAGTAGGGAGATACTGGAGATGATAGAAGACATGAAAATGGCATTTAAAGAAGACTAGTTTGGTAACTATTTATAGAAATATGGTCAAAGATACCAAATGATCAGCTGAGTAATTCAAGCATTAAAGGGATAAGACCCTGGTCTACAGAAATGGGTAGGAAGTGGTAATTTCTCCATCAAATCTTAATTGTCTGTATAATTTTTTTTGATGAGTTCAGTATTTCAGTGGCTTGTCAGGGCAGTGTCTTATGAAGTCAAGTCAATAAGAGATATTGCTACCTCTTTAAGCAGGTCTATGTTCTCCATAGTGGTTGTATCAATTTACATTCCGACCAGCAGTGCAAGAGAGTTCCCTTTTCTCCACACCTTCTCCAGCATTTATTGTTTGTAGATTTTTTTTGATGATGGCCATTCTGACCAGTGTGAGGTGATACCTCACTGTAGTTTTGATTTGAATCTCTCTAATAATTAGTGATGTTGAGCATCTTTTCATGTGCCTCTTGGCCATCTGTATGTCTTCTTTGGAGAAATGCTATTTAGGACTTCCTGCCGTTTTTTGATTGAGTTGTTTGTTTTTTTGATACTGAGCTGCATGAGCTGTTTGTATATTTTGGAGATTAATCCTATGTCAGTTTCTTCTGTGCATTGCTGCCTTGCCCTCTGTCTCTAAAACCTTCCTTTCTCTTCTGCATTTCTACCTATTTCCCAGCATGGTATTGCTGTAATTAACATTTTCTGAACCAAAGATAAGAAAGTAATTGCTACTAATTTTGACAGTACTTGTGTAGACAGTGAAATAGGATATTTGAAATCAGGGTTGCTTTGGAAAATACAGGCTATATGATATATCATTCTTGATGCTTTTGGTTGCAAGTAACATAGGACACTATGCAAAATTGCCTAAGCAATAAGAGGATTTATTATACAAGATAAGAAATCTCAAGGCATAATTTTAGGTTTGGTCAACTCAGAGGGTTAACATATACTCAATGCCTGAGGTTTGTACCAACTTTCTTTCTGTGTCCTGTCATCCTCAGTGTCTTGACTCCTGTCCTCAGCCTACTTCCCTCATTAATATAAGTTTGCTGCAGCAACCTTGTATTAATTCCGCAGAGCTGCTATAACAAAGCATCACAGACTGTGTGGCTTAAATAACAGAAATTTATTGTCTTACAGTTTTGGAGGCTAGAAGTCTGAAATAAAGGTTTTAGCAAGGTTGATTCCCTCTGAGAGATGTGAAGGACAATCTGTCCCATGCTTCTCTTCTAGCTTCTGGTGATTTGCTGGCAATCTTTGATATCCCTTGGCTTATAGGTGCATCACTTCAATCTCTGTCTTCATTGCTGCCTGGTATTTTCCCTGTGTCTCTGACTCCACATGGCCATCCTCTTATAAAGACAACAGTTATATTGGATTAGGGACTCACCCTACTCCAGGATGACCTTATCTTAACTAATTACATCTGCAATGAACCTATTTCCAAATAAGGTTATATTCTGAGATATGGGAGTTATGATTTCAAGGTATCTTTTTGGGGGGGGGAACATAATTCAGTCCCTAACAGAGCCCTGAAACATGTCCTCATACAACAATGTTCAAAGGCTGAAAGAACAAATGCTTCTTTCTTGTTTTTTTTTTGAAGAGTCTACTTTTCCATGTGCTCCCATGTCACACACAATAGACTTCCCCAAGCATCTCATTGACATGAAAAGTATCACCTGCCTTCATTTAAACCAATCACAGTAAGGGAAATGGAATTACTATGATTGGCTTAGACTAAGGATTGGCAACTTTGGTTGTGAAGAATCAGATAGGAAATATTTTAGGCTTTGTGGGACATATGCTTTCTATTGCAACTACTCATTGTAGCCCCAAGGCATTCATAGATAGTAATGGATGGGTGTGCCTGTGTCCCAATGAGACATTTTTACTTTTTCACAAAAATGATAGTGTCAGAATTGACCCAAGGGCCATAGTTTGCTAACCCCTGACATATATATATATACACACACACTATTTACAACTGGTAATTGATCCAAAATTCTGGCCAATTTAAACTTGAACCATTTTCTCTCTTTTTAACAAAGGAAGATGTTTGATATTTGTTGGAAGGCAACATGTGGTCAATATAACTAAAGCATTCAGCCTCTCTAATCTTGAGTCACTTATGGTACAGCTTGTTAAGACTACTCACTTGGAAATGCTGCCTTGCAGGATAGATTTTGAGGATAAGAGCACAGTATGGGAATCAGGATGTCTGTGTTCAAATCCTTGCTTTGTAACTAGCCAGTCAGATGACCTTAACAAGTTATTAGCATTTCTGTGTCTCATATTCTCATCAGTAAAATGATGACGATGATAATAGTGCATACCTTATATCTAATATATCTTAGAGTTGTGGTGTGGATTAAACAATAAACTAGGAATGATCACTCATTTACTTGAGTCATTGTAACTTGTTATATTTGGAGTATGTGACCCACTTCTATATTGTGGGGGAATCAGAATATGAGGTAAAAACTTTATGCTAACTTCCTTTTCCCAATAGTATTCTTTCTTGGACTACCATTCTTTAACATTCCCTTCATGACCAATGAATTAATTCATACAATTACATAGATGAATGAGTAATAGATACAAGGATGAGCCACAGTCCAAGAAGTGATAAGACTGCCAGATTTAATTAATGATACTCATGGTCACAGCTGGAGTAAAAAGAACCCTAACACAATAGATTCAGCTTATGGATTTGGATTCTTTTGGCCTCTACAATCAATACAGATCACTCCAGGATGGAAAGACCAGTAGTGATCCATGTTGATGATGACATCTGGCCAAGGAAACCCATAAAGTTTGTGCCTGTGCTGCTCTGGTTGGTTTTTATTGCTTGCACATAGATGCAGTTTAACTGATGCTTATGTCTTATCCTATCAGCACCACTTGCCCCATGCTTACTGGGTTCACAGCACTATTGTTTACCCAGGGAGAGAGGAGTCCTTTACTTCTTGTCTTTTATTTCTTTTCTTCTCTCTAGGACTCACATTCTACAGAATGACTCCTTTCTACAGAACACTAATATAACTACTACTACTCATTTCTATTTTTCAGGATGCCATTAAAATCTGCTATCGATGGTGTTATTGAAGAAGGCTTCTTCCTATCCTTCTCTTCATAGTCCATATTATTTTCATTCTAATTCAAGTCAGGTTTAACTTTCCTTGCTGTTGAATTTCAGTCTTTCAGAAAGAGAAGGAAAATTTGCTGTCATGTGGAGCCCAATCAACTCAATATAGAAAAGGAGTTAACCAAAGTCATACTGCCTTTAATGCCAGATATTTAATGTTCTTTATGCTACAGAACTATTATTAAGGAAAATTCAGGAACCTATGCAAATTTAGGAGAATAGTATAATGAATTTCCTATATACCCATCACCCAGGTTCCACAATTTAAAAATCTTATTTCTGCTAAACTTAGGCTGACCACATTTCCATTTCCACATTTCACATCTAAATCAATATGTGACTGCTAACTATCTTAACTTTCCATTGATCTCTCAAAATTGTTCCAATTTGGGCAATGAATTATATGGCCATCCTATCTACATACCTTACTAACTGCCCCTCCCAACCCCCTGGCACTGGGTTATTTTGAGGCAAATCCCAGACCTTCTATAATCTCATCTTTAAATATTTGTGTATAAATATCTTCTTAATAAGAATTCTTAGCTTGCCATATGTCCATTTTCTCCAAAACCTTACTAAAAATTCTAATCAATAATAAAATATTTAAAAGTACAAAATGCTAGATCCATGCTAGATAATCTCCTCCTTCTCCTTTATTTTTGTGTTGTGTTTTTACGCTCCAGATGGACCATTTTGACTAAATTAACTGATCAATGTCAACCTGTATGACTCATTATTTGACTTCAGGGACTGTTTAGTCAATGGTTTGGCCAAATTCACTGATAGCTTTGGCACCTCCAAGGGTACTTCAGTTGCTAAATATATGATATATGGGATGTTGCTTAGGGCTATGGTAAAGCAAAAATTAGATCTAATAAATATTTCTTCTTTATGACTTACTAATTATAAAATTAAATACATAGGAAAAATCCTTCAGCTTTTGATGTTTCGAAAACCTTTAGTAATTGTCATTTTTTTCTACCATTGTATAAAATATTTATTGAGAAAACCTGTCTGGGTCTGAAAAGTAATTGAAATGTGAGAGGATTATATCAGCTACTTTGAGGCTTTCATATAATGTGCTATTTTGGATTTGGGGGAGGGGTTTGTGTGTGGCACAGTATTTTGTGTTAGACATTGATTTAAATACGTCATCACTACCTTTTTCTTAAGTTTGAAGATGAATATGACAGTAGTGAAACTGGAACAGAAGAACCACCATGACTAACTCCTAGTGAGTACTTACTTTTAGTTAAAGCAGACAGTATCTTTCTTCCTCTACCATATCATACTACAAAACTTTCTCTGGTCTTGGAATTTGCTTCCTAAGAATTCCAGGTTGAGCCACTGCAAAACTACAACACTTGGGAATATTCCATTCAATACAAACCAATAGAGTTCAAGTAAATTTCCAGCTGAGACGTTTTTGAGCAAATTTTATGTCAGGTTTTGTGTATATTAACAAAAGTCTCAAGACCTTTTGACAAGTTCTGAAGCCTTCAGTTCATTTGAAAAGGGCAAAATGAAGACAGCTAGTCGTGTGTGTGTGTGTGTGTGTGTGTTGTGATGTACTTATATATTGCTATATGGAGAAACTTTGTCTTTACATTTCTCTGTAAACCAGGATGCAAAAAAAAATTGAAAAGTCATTTCTTTCTGATAAATGCATTGAATCAAGAGAACAGTGGTCAGTCTAAAGTTTTTTATGTTAAAACCCAGGATTCCTGTTCATTATCTCTGTCATTAAAACATAACCCATTTGATTCAAGCACAAGCATCATTGATCTTAGAGTTGAAAATACTGGGAATGGTACCCAATCTTGTTCCATTTCCTGATTAGTTTCTCTCTCTCTCATTCTCTCCCTCTATTTCTTTTCTCATTCTTGGTTTCTCTTGAGGTCTCTTTGCCTTTGGGGTATTACAGTTATAAAAGTCTGTGTTAGAAGTTACAATGCAATTCACTTCGCTTGACCCTGTGTTTATGACATGATTGGTATCTGTGAGCAGGTGGGGAAATGGCAAAACCTTCCATCTGACTCTGAATGTTGCATAGTCTGTTTATAGCATGGACAACGGGGCAGATTTCTTTGCTCTGATCCTAGGAACATCCTATTGCTCTCGTTCTGACACCAGGAATAGTTCTGTCTTTTTAACCTTTTCCAAAGATCAGGTTATTTCAGGTTCTGGGCCTTGACGATAACCCTAGTGTGTTATCAGTTGTCAAGGCATGCTCTCTACAACCTTAATACATCCTGACAATCACTATACTGAATGACTCTGCCCTAACCTCTAAGAAATGCCCCATACTTGCCAAATATTGCAAAAATTTGCAAGTATATATGCAACTAATGAAAAGAGGTTAAGCCCAAAGCTTTTAGCTTAATTGTGCATGCAGTCAAGGTAGAAGTGCCAGAATACTGCATCTTCCTACGGAAGTGACTTGTATTTTCTCATAGTTAAGCCTCAAACCTTTCTAGGCCGGCATGCATAAATAAAAAGATAAGAGAATTGAACTTGTGTCCTGAAAATGGAACTCTAAATACTTAGAAAAAAACCTTCTTTAAGAGTGGGCAGAAATCTGTTCATCTTCCACAAGCCTAAAGAATGAAGCAAAGGTCTACTAGCTATAAAAAGATGGAGATAAGAACAGCTGGATAAAGCTTAAATAGCACTTTTTTTTTCTCATTTACATCCTCTTCATGGTTCTGATTTCCCTCTAAGGAAGCATTTCAGAAAGCAAATGAAGAAATGTACCTGGGAATTCATAATATGCTGAAAGAACTACGGAATGAAGATATTTCGAAAGTGAGGAAAAATCTTTGTAGATACCACTTTGTTTCTTAATGGTCACCCTGCCTAAACTGATATTTTATAGATAGGCCTAATGTAAATTTTGGAAGGGATTTTTTAATATCTGAGCATTTGTTTTGGCAATGTTAAAGTGTCTTTTGGACTGGAAATACCTTTGTTAGTTTCAGAGGATCAGACAGAGTTTTATATGCAAAATGACTTTCTGGAGAAACAAGCATTTCGTTAGGCAGCTGCCTGGAAATGTTAAGAGATGCTAATTGCTTGGCAGACTTAGAAGAGCAGGGAGCACAGAGGGATGCTCTTGTTACCCCAACTCATGGAAAGCAGAAAGTGACACCAAACTGAATCCAAGAAATGTGTTTTCCGGTTGTGATACTACTTTCTAGTAGCTTTAAATAAAGTTTATATGTATTTTTAATAAATATATATATTTTTAATAAGACATCAGATAAAATTCAAGACCAAGTAAAACAATTTAATTCCTCAAGTTATGAAGAGTCTCAGAGTAATTGTACTTAAAGAACTAGATGTCTCTCCCAAGAAGCGATGATTCTTACAATGAGAAAATCCTGAAATATCATTAATGAAATGCTAAGCAAATAATATCATACTTAGAAGTACAGTCAATTAATGGTCGCTTTGAGTCCTAAGAAATAAATGAAATAATCTATCTACACAGTGTGACTAGAGAACTGCTAGCAGGTTTTTACTGAAAACAAAACAAAACAAAACAAGCTTCATTTATTGAATATTTCCACCTTAAGCATCCACGTATTTAGGTAAGACATTGCACCCCCCATTGCTGAAGAAATAAAACTTACCTTCCGAATAAAATTCTTCTAATTATTGAGTAAATAAATTTTCAATTTTTCAGGAGTATTATGAATCATTTCAAGAGTTATGTAGGTCTTAAAGTGAAACATGGAGTATTCAACAGTTATTTATGTCTTATAACAAAACCAAAGCATATTTATTGAGTGCTTGCTTGGCATCAGGCACTGTTCTAGTGTTTAACATATATTAACTAACTAAATCCTTACAACAGCCATATCAAGTAGGTACTATTAATATCATTATCTTCTTTTACAAAGGAGAAAATAGGCACTTAGAATTCAAGTAGCTTGCCCAGAGCCATACAATCAAGAGGTGGGAGAGCAAGAATTGAACCCAGGTTAGTCTGGATTCAGCACCTACATCATCAACACTATACCAGTGGTTTTCAAACTTTAGTTTGCATCAGAATCATTGGAAGCTTGTTAAAATACAGATTGCTGGGCCCCAGTCCCAAAGTTCTTGATCCAGTAGGTGTGGGGTAAAGCCAGAAAATTTGCTTTTTAACAAGTTCCCAGGTAATGCTGATGCTACTGGTCAGGGGTCTACACTTTGAGAAACTGTGTGCTGTGCTCTAGTAGTATTTAAATTTACTTAGAATCATAATCTCTTTCACTGGACTAGACTGTTGTCTCTTTGAGGACAGAGAGTATGTGTCATATTCGTTTTTCAATTTTCCACAGCTGGTGTTTGCAAGTAGCAAGTAAATATTCAATACATGGTTGTTCAAAGTATGAAGAATGAATGAATCTCTAGAATCCCCTTTTAAAATGTGAAAGACCCTAGGAGTGATCTTTTTTGTTGTTGTTGTTGCGGTACGCGGGCCTCTCACTGTTGTGGCCTCTCCCGTTGCGGAGCACAGGCTCCGGACGCTCATGCTCAGTGGCCATGACTCACGGGCCCAGGTGCTCCGCGGCATGTGGGATCTTCCTGGACCGGGGCACGAACCCGTGTCCCCTGCATCGGCAGGCAGACTCTCAACCACTGCGCCACCAGGGAGGCCCTAGGAGTGATCTTTAATTAAGTTGTCATCTTACAAATAATTGAGCATAATTTCATTTATTAGGAATTAACAAATTAACCACCTAAAAATCCCTGAAGGGATTTATGGCAGGATTCTCTGATGCAAATTATGAGATATAGTTGGGAACAAGCCAAGCAGCAATGCTTGAGAACAGTCCTGGGTGCAATACTGCATTATATAGGACCTGGGAATGGAAATGTGTCTTGGATGGGTGAGGGGATCCAAGAGTGGGAAAGGGACACTTTTTTTTTTTTTCCCCAGAAAAAGTCATCCTGACCCTTTCATTGTTGAAATTAAAAAGTAAGATACTTAAATATAATGGTGAACACATAGCGCAAAACAGAATCATAAAGTTTAATGTTGAATTAAGCAGTGAGCTGAATGTTTGGGTCTCCAAACTGGCTTTGAACCCAAAACCGCTTAAAAATGGGTATGTTCACAGTTAAAGGCAATTGGCTTATAGATGAGAGAATGGTCGAAGTTGTTCCAGTTGAACTTCCAGGGAAATTCTCTCCTCAAGAACATCCTTTAATTGTTGCTGCAATTCACTATTCAGTCTGGCTAAGAGATAAGGTTGTTCCTTTGCTCAGAAACAAACCTGCTGGGAAAATATGATGTTTATGGACTCCTTTGAAAAGACTGTAGAGAATGTGGTAGAAATAGCCCAGGCTTTAGAGGCAGACAGATATGGGTTCAAAATGCTGGTCCTGCTACTTACTAGCTGTGTGCCACTGAGTAAAAATATAATTTAACCTTGATTTCTCATCAATAAAATACTTGGCTCAAAGATTAATATGAAGATAAAACAATTTAACATATATAAATCATACACCAGCAGTGACTGGTCCTCACCAGAACCTAGTTCTCTCTCTCTACCTCTAACACTTCTGATTCATGCTACAAATTGAAACACTACACATTTCAGTTTGGGGGAAGTTCTTAGCTAAAAAAAAAAAGAATATGTACATTTCTCTCTCCTTATGTATACTACATAGAATAGACTTGGCCTTGTTGGACTATTTGCTAAATTTGCTTACATTATTGTTGTACCTTTTACACGTGTCTAAGCTGAAAGGTCCAAAATTGATTTAATTACCAGATATTTATTTATTTATTTTTATTCTCTCGCACCACCTATCAAGAGTAATTTATATTGGCTATGCTTGGTTATCAAGATCAGTAATACTGGGCTTCCCTGGTGGCGCAGTGGTTGAGAGTCCGCCTGCCGATGCAGGGGACAGGGGTTCGTGCCCCGGTCCGGGAAGATCCCGCATGCCGCGGAGCGGCTGGGCCCGTGAGCCATGGCCGCTGAGCCTGTGCGTCCAGAGCCTGTGCTCCGCAACGGGAGAGGCCACAACAGTGAGAGCCCCGCGTACTGCAAAAAACAAACAAACAAACAAACAAAAAAGATCAGTAATACTTAAAATAGTGCTGTAACCTTTGTCCATTTTGTATATCCTCAGATTACTCTTAGAAAAGGTTTATCTTCTCTACCTTTAAAAAAGAGATGCTAAAGCACAAATATGTGAAATAGTTAGAAGAAAAAGTCATATGTTGTTAGAATTCAGCTTTTCAATGCCCACTTAAGTGCATCCTGTCTGTTAGGTGTTGCTGCTTCACTGAATTACAAACAGTAGAACTGACATTTCCTGTGCATTTGTATTAACCACACCAAAAATTTTGTTATTATAATACTATAAGAAAGTTTTCACATCTGGAAATCACCTACTCATCATATGTTTTAATAAGACCATTTGATGCAACCCCTAATTTAAAACTGCGTTCCTTTTTTTAACCATTGCATTTAGCACTTCCCCTCCCCTTGTCCCTTGGTAGTTAGGTTTCGGCAGGAAGTGAGTGAAATAAAAATGAGAAGGAGGTTTTGAGATGCTCATATAGCTCTGTGATCATAATCACTCTACTTGGATTAGTATATGTGTTATGATAGTCCTTTTGTGGTTTCATGTTTTTCAAAACAATTTTTCAAGCACATTCTAAGATTTAGTGCATTTTAAACAAAAGCATCTTTTGCTTTGAAGAGGGGCAGAATATGCCAGCCCAAAATATGCCATTTTGGCATATTGATTATTTTGAATTAAAGTTACTTAAGAAACAGCCTATGCAAGAAGGACACTTTGACCCTCCTTTGTCCCTTTGAAAGCAGGAAATAAATCTCCCATGTGAAAGGTACCCTCCCTGTACCAGGATGGTAGAAGGCATCCTTATCACCACAGGCAGGGAATTCAGGGCTGAGAAGGCTGTATAAACAAGCCTTCTTACTTCACTAATTTACTACCCCAAACCAAAACTTCTTTGTCTTGCCAATTCTTCACAAATTTATTGTTTCTTTGTCTAATAGGTAAAAAAAGCTGCCCGCTTTGGTCACTTTTTGAGTCTCATATTTTTATGAGCTCCCATAGGCATGAAAATTTTTTTCTCCTGTTAATCTGTGTTATGTCAATTTAATTATTAAACCAGCTAAAAAGTATAGAAGGGAAAAGTTTTCCTCCACTACACGTTAAATCCCTATTTCATGTTTTTTTTTAAAAACAAAACAAAACAAAACTGACAATAATGATAAAAATGAACTGTTTAAAACATTTGCTGCATTCTACCCAATTATACAGATAATGCCCTCCACTGATCCTTGAAAACATCCCTTTCCCTCTAGCTGCTGTGGTCCCTGCTTTCTTGTACATTGTGGACTGTTACAGAGAGCAGGGCTGGGAGGTATTCTAAGAACGCTGTAAAGCATTTCAATCATTGCTGCCACAGTTGTTGCACATCCTTGTAGTGACAGATTTGTTAGGAATTCATATACACACACTTTTTCATTTTTAAATGACTAAAAAACTCTCTGTGTGGCTTTATATTTTTAATGATGCTTGCTTCAAAACTCTATAGTCTTATAACTATCATTTATAATAAGACCCATTTTTTTAGGTGTCAACACATAGAGATGTAAATATGCTAAGTTACTTGATAATAGGCAATGAAAAATTTCACCTTTATTAGCTACACCTTAGTTTCAATTAAGAGTAATGGATTATTTATTATCAATAAAGTAATTGTATCTCTATGAAGCAAGAGCTTAATGACTGCCAAGAAGAATTGAAATAGATATTTTTTTGTGTTTAGTGACTCTGCTCTCTACCACTGCTTCTGAACCTTCATTCAGTTCCAATAGACCTGAGGCATATGGCAAGATCCCATTTGTAACACAGCCTCCCTACATGGCATGGTGAAGAACTGGGTAGTATCTGAAATTGAGACTAATTAATTAATTTATTGGGCCAGTCATTTAACAAGTACTGAGTACCTACAATGGCTTAAGCATGGTTCTAGGTACTGGGAATAAAGCAGTGAATGAAACAAATTCACCATCCTCATGGAGCTTATATTCTAGTGCAGGGAGATAGACAATAAAAAAATAAATCATGATATAATTTCAAGTGGTGATAAATGCTATGAAGCAAAAGTTAAACAAGATAAGGGAATAGAGATTTAATGGGGAGATGATCCAGTTTAAAGAACGTATATATTAGAATATGTGATAACTAATATTTCTTAAAAGATTCTTGGTAATGTCAATATAAATAGTAGACAAAAATTATTTGTTGAATGAAGTAATAAAACACTATTTTCTGTATAATCTCCAAGAATCATTGTTGTAACAGGTCCACTATGGACTTTGATTAAGAGATAAGAAATTTCAATCTCAGGAGAAGGAAGTATTTGGTGATGGTTGTGGGTGCTATATAAAATGAACGGTTAGGTAGGAAGTTGTCTCAGCACAGGGAGTCACTGACATCAAAAGTGTAATTTAAGCGTCTATATACATATATAGGGACAATAGGTGACCTAAGTAATAGTGATAGTCCTTATACTATAAACAGTTGAGTTCCATGACATCTGACATCAGTGTAGGTGATCAGAGGGAGGAGAGAGGTATAGATACATAGAACATCCTTCAAATTCATAAATCAAGGCATTCTCCATTGTGGTGCGTAGCAATAAATTAGGTAAGGAATAAGTAGGTCTTAAAAAGTCAGTCCTTTATTACTGAAAAGTGTGCTTTTGAAACAAGATATCCTAAATCACTTTAGTATACAAACTAGGAGTATAAAAAGAGCCATAAGACTATTGTACCTTCCTACCACATGATCTCTACAAACGTAATAGGCTGTTATATCAATAAAAAGTATTTGATTCATTGAAAATCTTTGTCTTCCAACTAGAGTCCCCATTTTCAAAGGCATTCCATGGCCCAAGCTCCTCTTCAGAAACATGAATATTGAATTGGAAAACCTCATGACTTAATATTTTACCCCTCATAGGTGAGATTTTTGTTTATTTGAGGATTAAAGCCTCAAGGGAAAGGCAGGAAGCTTCTTGATGGGGTTCTTGATGGGATTCAAGGCATCAGTCAGATAAGGAGATCTTTTGAGGAGATTCTTAACATTTTTCTAGCTAGTCATTTCACTTAAGAGTAGTGCTGAGGTACTCTGATTACATGAACAGGCAGAAAAATCCATTCATCTTTTTACTAACTTTATTCAAGGTCAAATTTGTTTTAAAACTTCCCTATATTTATCTATTATGCACTCACTACTCACAGTTAAAGCTTTATACTTCACTTATAGAACTAATTAAGCAATAAAAGGAGGAGGGGGAAAGAGAGACAGAGAGAGAGATACAACAGAAATATCACAAAACCTGAGTCTTTCTTGTTCAATATTCACTTTTACATTTAGCATGTATTAAATTTTCAGCATTTCACCATTTTCTCCTCTTTTGTAATGCTTCACTCCAGTAGTAACTGAGAGTACTACAGCTTATAAAAAGGGACTTTTATCCATAAAAGAGATTTTCTATTGAATGAATCAGAAGATAAAACCAAGGCACTTTTAAAATATATCTCTATCATTTTTTTCTCAGCTTGTTGCTCTAGACCTTGGGTTTAAACTAGTTCAGAATCAATCAGCTTAACTCAGAAATAGAATGAAAGACTTCTCAGAAGAAAGTGAGAACAGAGGAAAAAATATATATTTAAAATCACCTATTGTGCCTTGTATCTCAGACAGAATTTATCAATGTCTCACACAGGATCAGGGCACGTGGTGAAGCACTTACACATGGAGAGCAGATGTGCAGGTCAAGCAGCCAATATTGTCACGTAAATTGCAGGTGGGTTGAGAATCTTTAGAGAAGATAGTAAAACAAGGTGCAAAAAAAAGTGGCTATTCCATAAAAATAAAATCTACCTTTCATTAGTTCTTAACCAGAATATAATGGTAGTTGAAAACAAGTTTGGGTTGACCTCAGAAAAGCAGTCGATTTACAAATTCACAACTCACAGGAACACTATGAGTGTTCAAAGAGCTTCCAATATTATTTTAATTGGAAGCTCTTTGAGGCAGAAAGGAAGACGGCTTTCTACTTTCTTTTGGAACACCTACAGAGTTATATTCATGCAGGTGGATGGTGCACTTTTTAGAAACATTATTTAATTGATTTTTGAAAATTCATTTTATCAAGTATTATAAGACTGCAGATTCTCAAATTTAATGTTTTTAATACAGATCTTCCTTGACTTAATGATGAGTTTATGTTCCGATAAACCCATCATAAATTGAAAATATCATAAATTGAAAATGCATTTAATACTGCTAACTTACTGAACATCATAGCTTAGCCTAGCCTACCTTAAAAGGTGCTCAGGACACTTACATTAGCTACAGCTGGGCAACAGTATCTAACAAAGCCTATTTTATAATAAAGCATAGAATATCTCATGTAATGTATTGAATAATGTACTGAAAGTGAAAAACAGAATGGTTGTAAGTGTATTGGTTGTTTGCCCTCTTGATCACGTGGCTGACTAGGAGCTGTGGCTCAGTTGCTGTTGCACAGCCTCATGAGAGAGTATCTTGCCGCACGATTGCTAGCGGGGAAAAGATCAATTTTTTTTTTTGTGGTACGCGGGCCTCTCACTGTTGTGGCCTCTCCTGTTGTGGAGCACAGGCTCCGGACGTGCAGGCTCAGCGGCCATGGCTCACGGGCCCAGCCGCTCCGCGGCATGTGGGATCTTCCCGGACTGGGGCATGAACCCGTGTTCCCTGCATCGGCAGGCGGACTCTCAACCACTGCGCCACCAGGGAAGCCCATCAAATTTTTGTAAAGTCGAAAAATTACATGTCGAACCATCCGAAGTCGAGGACATCTGTATCTAGTATTATTTCTAATGCAGACAAAGTGGCAACCTGGAAACATGTTGGGTATGCCCAATAAGAGTAAATGCTTCTCCTAACTTAGAATATGAATATGAAATAAAGGAATTAATAAGGATTCCCAGGAGACCAAACCTAACTGTGTACTGTGTATGCGGACAGGTAAAGGCCTTAGGGGTAAAGGATTAACAATGCTCGTGTGCCTGCTGTGTCAGGATCATCAGTTAACCAGCAGTCTATCGTGCCTAAGTAATCACAGTGACAAAAGGAGAGCCTTGCCTTTGGAGGAAAGGGAAATTGATGGGAGACATATATTACCATTAACTCAGGTAGAGCAGAACTCATTTTCTTCCAGTTTCTCTTTTCTGACTAGCCATCCTTAATTTTTTTTTCTTTTGTAAACCTCATTTTTATGGGTGTTCTGAAAATATTGGTTATTGATTTTACAGTTATCATGAAGTTGATAAATGCTCAAAGTGCCTGCCCTAGGGCAACTTTTAAAAATAAAGTTGTGAAAAGATGAGAAGCTACTAAAAGAAAGTGGTGATGCCCATGAATGTTGGTTTCTGTTATATTTATACCACATTGGCCTCTCTCATTTGTTATTGAAGATCCTTAACTCATTCAGTAATTCATCTATTCATAAACTTGAGGGTTTCTGCTGGGTGGCAGGCACTGTGCATGGGGCCAGGGATAAAAAGATGAATAATACTCCCTTCAGTTCTCCAGGAGATTTTATTCTCTGGGGACACTAGTCAAGGACCAGTTGATAATGAAACTGTCGTAAATGTTATGCTACAGGCTTGCATAGACTATCATAGGGGAGCAGAGAAGGGTGCGGTCTGTCTTTAAGGGACAGATTGCATCTAACTTGAGCCTTACATTCAAATCAGAATTAGCTTGGGAGAGGAGAGTGTTCCAAGCCAATCACACAGTGGCTCTGGCTGAGTCATAGTACACTCACTATAGGCAAGCCCACCTCAGTGTCCTGCCTGGTAGACCCTCTGTATGTAGTAGTTGGAGGAAGAAATCTACATACGTGGAATGGAAATTTTACAAAGATATCTCTAAAATACTTGGGTGAAATAGAATTATTTTTATAGGGCTGAGATAGTATAGCTTCTCAGGAGAATATTAAATTACTTCCACCTTTAACATGATAAAGATTCTCTCATTAACCAAAGTCTACTCAGGCTCCTCTGAGCTCTTTTTCTACTAGGCCTGAACACTCCCATGTTTGTCTCTGCATTGTCCAATTTCAGTAAGAACCCTGCTAAGTTGGTTTCACCAGAATCCCCTATCCTCCATATCTGATCACGCTCTGTATCTAATCAGGTTCCTTATCCTCCACCATCTGCCAGGTGATGTCTTTTCTTAGGTTGGTTTAACCAGAATCCCCCTTCCGCTGATGTTTCCTCTTAGTACTTTTTTACCCATTGATTTGCATCCTGCTTCTTGGTTATAAATTTCCATTTGCCCATGCTGTATTTGAAGTTGAGTCCAATCTCTCACTGTAGGATTCCACTGTTGGAGAGGGGGAGTCCTTACACCTTTCTCCATGGCTCCTCGAATACAGCCTTCCTTACTGTGCTTTAAGAAGTGTCATTGAATAATTTTTTCTTTAACTAAACTTTTTGTTGTTATTGCTGGTGTGTTTCTCTCTTTCATGTCTCTTCATGAATAACAACAGTGTGGTGCTATTACATCAGTGAGTGAGAAAATTACAGAGCTGAAGAGACAGAAGTAATTCTAAAACCATGAGTACTTTCTAAAAATTACTAATGATTAATTAGCATATTTTTGGGACTTCACTACTTTACAGTGTAAAGTAGTTTTGTAATTACTGCATGCAAACTCAATGGAAGGTAGTAAAAGCAAATGTCCAGTCCATACTATTGTTTGTATAAAATGAATCCTTTAAACCAAAAGTTAATACTTTTACTTAAGAGGCCAATTTAATTTCTCAATATCATATTATCTGGTAAAATTTACAGGGATAGGCAAATGTTAATAGTGGATAATCCCTAATATCTATTGAGCATTGCAAAAGTGGTTTTTATAAAGGCAGATCAGGCATCAGTGTGAATATGGGAGATACTTTACAGCATTTTTTTAACTCTCTATCCCCATAGAGGATAAAGTATATCTTCTATGTTTTTTTTTTTGTTTGTTTTGTTTGTTTTTTTAAGAATGAAAGAATCAGAGGCCCCATACAGTATTATCAAGATGACTGTGGGCTTTTTTTTTTTTTAAGAAGATGTTGGGGGTAGGAGTTTATTAATTGATTAATTTATTTTTGCTGTGTTGGGTCTTCGTTTCTGTGCGAGGGCTTTCTCTAGTTGTGGCAAGCGGGGGCCACTCTTCATTGCGGTGCGCGGGCCTCTCACTATCGCGGCCTCTCTTGTTGTGGAGCACAGGCTCCAGACGTGCAGGCTCAGTAGTTGTGGCTCACGGGCCTAGTTGCTCCATGGCATGGGGGATCCTCCCAGACCAGGGCTCAAACCCGTGTCCTCTGCATTAGCAGGCAGATTCTCAACCACTGCGCCACCAGGGAAGCCCAATCCTCTGTTTTGATTTAGCATTTTGAGATAATTTATTTTTCCTGCTTGAACAGAACTGGTCATGTTTTAATTCCATACACGCTCATAAGAAATAATAAAAAATAGTTGAACCAATAATGACTCCCCTTCCCCATCTTCACCCTCATCTCTTTCCATCTCTGACTGGGTCTTAGATAGAAATATATAATAAGATGTCAGAAAGAACTTCTGTTTAACAACCTTGGGAGCTGTGGACTAGTAGCTTTCTCTGCTCCAAATGGACAGGCATCTCTTCTTTCATTATCTAATAAAATGCTTGGAGTTGCTGAGGGAACAATTTGACTGGGTCAGATGGGTGGTTGGGGGATGATTTTTAATAAACATTTCTCCTGCCCTAATCCAAGAAGCTTTCAAGAATCAGTGCATTATGTGCACAAGGCTCTGGACTACCAGTTTTATATAAATATTTTATCTAATTCCCATAATAATTCTATGAGAAAGGTACATATAACTCATTTTACAAACGTGGAAATTAAGGTTTATAACTAAGCAGCTTATCAAGGACACAGAGTAAGTGGTGGAAGAGAGATTTAAATCCAGATCTTACTTTTTAATCCCAAATCCAATGGTCTTAACTATTATATTAAAGTAGGCATATTTTTATTGTTTATATCCTGGCAACATTATTTGTGTGCAGGGGAAAACATCATTAAAGATAGATCCCAGCAGTTGGATGAGTTTTTAATTCACGTATGTAATTCTACGTAAGTCTAAACTACTGCCACAGACAATGAACTCATTGCTGGCATTCTCATTAATGTGGTTCGATTCTTATACGTCTACATTTCTTAACTGGGTTTCAGCAAAATCTGTATTTAGTTGAGCCTGAAAGAAATCTAATACTTTGCCTGTGACTTTCAGGGAAGGATGTGTGCACGCAGTGTAAAAAACCTCCTAAATTAAATTTGCAAAATAAACTCATCATTTCTAGTTGTCTCTGTTGTGCATAAAGCACAAGGAGTGCTTATGCTATTGCTCGCAGAGGCCTTTTTATACACTGTGACAGGGTGAAGAACTGCTGTAGGAAAGAGTCTGGAACAGCAGAGGCTGGCCATACAAGTCACCTCTTGTCTTGCCTTGTTAATATCAGTAGAGTTTAAAAAGGTCCGACACCTGTATGTGATTCAGGGAATTAGGATCAAAGAGATTCTTCCATGATCAGACTTTGGTTTGCACTCCCAAGTGTGCCTTGCTTTTGCAAATCTATTTTTCATTTTCATCATCTGAAAAAAGAAGTTTTTCTGCTTTAGCTAGAGGCAATAAAACATGGATATAGAATCGATGAGTCATAAATTAGCTATTCAAAGATTCATTAAGTATAAGCTAGATAGCATACCTATTTAGGTCATGGTGTTATTAGAAGTGGTCCATGGTTGTGTTCATAGATATAGGTGTCTCCACTATTATGTTATGAGAAATAAACATGTCTGTTAAGAGAGTTACACTGGGAAGCCTTGCAAAACCACTTCATTTAACACAGAGATGACAATTCTCTTTAAGATACAGAACTTGAGTAAAATTACTACTCTTTGTTACAGGTAGTTTATGGCTGCCTGCCAAATGGTTCTAACTCACTGAATGACATCTAAGGGAGACTAGGAAGAGCTAAATACACTAGTGATACAGGAAAGAAATCGAATGACTGAGGTGGAATTCTACGAGAGGAAAGCCATTAACAGAAATATTATTGGGCTTCTCTGGTGGCGCAGTGGTTGAGAATCTGCCTGCCAATGCAGGGGACGTGGGTTCGAGCCCTGGTCTGGGAAGATCCCACATGCCGCGGAGCAACTAGGCCCGTGAGCCACAACTACTGAGCCTGCACGTCTGGAGCCTGTGCTCCGCAACAAGAGAGGCCGCGATAGTGAGAGGCCCACGCACCGCGATGAAGAGTGGCCCCTGCTTGCCGCAACTACAGAAAGCCCTCGCACAGAAACGAAGACCCAACACAGCCAAAAATAAATAAATAAATTAAAAACAAACAAACAAAAACAAACAAAAAAAGAAATATTATTAAGCATTTAGAGAACACTTTGCTTATAAATGCTTTATAATAATTTTTATTGATTTAGAGGCTTTCAATAGCAGCAGTGTCAATTCTGTGATACTGTTCTCTCAGTATCAGCCTAAATGTCTGAATATTTTTGGTTTAATATATTGGAGGATCTTGCTGACACCAGCCTACCTTTAAGACAGAGGCATCAACATACTCAGACAAGCCACACTAAAAAAATTTAGCTTGAGAGACCCAAACCAATTTTTTTTAGATTTTTTTCCCTCAGTCACTGAAAGTTTTTGTGCTGGTATATTCTTCCCATTTTACAGATTAGTGAAATGAAGCTGATATCTTTCTCATTTTACAGATTAATACAATTAATAACTTGATAAAATGAATATGCCAGTTGTAAACAGAGACAAGGATTTAGCTTCAAATTAGTTTTGTTTGTGAACTTGCTTTCCAGTTGTTAATAGTAAATTTCTATGCCTAGTTGTATTCACGTGTTTTTGGATCATATGGACAATGTGAAACAAGATTTCCTTATTTTATATTTTAAATACTACGTAATTTAAATATTATTGAATATATGAAAATTTGGCCAATTACTTTCTTTAAATGAGTCAGAAATAACTCATAGATTTTCAGAAACTCTATAAATGTGCATTTTGAATGATATGTTCAACAAAATTCCCTTGAGTTTATGTTTTGTGGACCATTCTGTAGTTCAGCCTGCATGTGGAATTTTAAATTGTCTATGTCAAGGGTGAACCATAGCCCATGGGTTAAATCCTGCCTACCACCTTTTGTAAATAAAGTTTTAGTAGAACAGAGCCATTCTTTATGTATTGTTTGTATTTATGTATTGATTTTGTGCTATAATAGCAGAGTTTATTAGTTGTGACATAGACTGTATGGCCTGTAAGCCTAGAATATTTATTATCTGGACTTTAAAAAGAAAAAAGTGCTGACCTCTATTCTACACAATACAAGCAGAAAACTTAGTCCTCATTTATTATAATAAAATATATAAGGGCTCACATACATAAATATACATGAGGTCATGAAAGTAACATTTACTGAACTTATATTAGGTACCAGCCAGGGTGTTTAAGATGTCTGTAATAAAGAGATTAAACTTCAAGATTAAGGAAATATCCTATCAAAAGTTTCTCATCTCCCAACTTTTTACTGATATGTTTTCAGCAACCTAGAAAGTTGCCAACAAGCCAACACAGGAAGTAGAGAAATATTAACTCACAAGACATGGATTCAATTCCATTTCATCCCATTTCACTTACACATAGTCAGCTAACCATTGCATTTGCACTTAAGCCAACATAAGATATTTAAAATGAGACATATATATTACGCTTCTTAGAATTCATTTATCAACCTTCTTACAGCAATCAAAGGGGATTAAGGGAGGGAAATTCTCTTACTGTATACAATGTTATACAATGTACCAAATCAAGGGAAAGGAGAGCAATATTATAATTCCATGGTTCTAAAATTCCACATATCCCAAATAGTTTTTCAAAGAATTGTCATGGACATAATGCTATGTATTTCACAAGTAGTACACTGAGAGTGCCTCTGAACTGCTAAGGAAAATTTAGAAGTTTCAGAGTTCAAAAAGCCAGGAAAACCATTGTAATAGCATGATTATGACCCAAGCTTTTCAATGTAGTTATCCTAATTTGGTAGAAACACAAAGATCAAGTAATTACCTGTACTTTAGTTTTGTTTTTGTTTTAACAATCCTTTTTAGCCAGAAAACTGGACCACTGATCAGGACCATTTTTAAATAAAAAACTTGCAAGAACAATTTAAGACCATAATTCATTAAAGGGTTATTACTATAATATATGTGCTTATTTTCCCAACTTGCACATTCAACCATTTTGAATGCTCAATAGATTAATTCATAGCCAAGGGAAAGTTTTTCTAGACTCTAAGACTATTTATTAAGCACTATGGCAAACACAAAATGTAATAAATAAATTTATCTTATATTCAACTCAATGAGCATAACATACCAAATTTTTTAAATGGCAAAACAATTACATGAACTACATAAGCTATGATATAGATTGCATTACAGGAACATTTGTTTTAACAATCTCCTGTAAAATTCTGCCAACCTTTTACTGGCTTTAGCCACAGTTGTTATTATATTAAAAAAGCGAACCTAGATAAACCAAATATAAGGGCATAAATTTATTTTATGTTTTATCAGCATTTGTCTTCTGACTCGATTTTCTCCTAGATTTAGTCTTGCAGTCCTAGGAAGAATAGTCTTATGCAATCAGGGTTGAGATGTGAGTGAATTAGGAAGTGGTCATTTTTCTCTATATAACATCAACCGTGGATATATAGTGGTAAGAGTATGTTCAAACAGGTATGACAATAATATCCCTTCCCTCCCCTCCCCTCCCCTTCGCTCCGCTTCCCTCCCTTCCCTTCCCCTCCTCTCCCCTCTCCTCTCCTCTTTTCTGTAAAGCTTTTATCATCTTCTGTTGCTCTGTATAATTCACTAATTTGTTAAGTTTACTGTTCATTGTCTGCCTCTCCTGGTACATTACAAAGCTTATGAGGGCAGGAGTTTTGTTTGTTTTGTTCCTGCTGTATCTTACCTGCCTGTAACTTACTTGACATACAGGAGAAATTCAGTATATATATGTGGAAGAAAGGCAGGAAGGCCAAAAGGAGGGAAGGAAAGAATGGCTACCATTTGAAAGAATTATTAAGGTGAATCAATAAGAAATATATGATAGCAACACAATGAGGTACATCAACAAAATTAGTAAAATCCTTGAGTAAATTTTTTCTTTCTTCTCTTCCACTGGGGTTACATTTCCTCTAAACAATGAGACCTGGCTGAGAGTACCTGGGAGATGAAATCCAATCCATGCCTCCACTTACCAAATCCTGAACCCTGATGTGACTTGTTCTTACCCAGAGGGAGAGCCTTTTCCTAATGAACACAGAGCCCAGTGTGGGCCAGTATAGCCTTTGTAGCTACTCCTAACTTGCTATAATCTTTATTCTTGACCTGATGTTCTGCCAATGCAACACAGATTTCTCTTATTCATACTGATGATTTGCCCTCCATTTAGTGTATTTTTTTCCTATTAAAACAACTTTCTGATTCTTTTTTGCTTAGTCTTATTTCTGTCTTCAAGAGAGACACATTCCACTGATAACCTTCATTGTAGAATTCTATCAGATTAAATACTCAATGAATGAGGATTTCCCTTGCATACAGAACACAAGGCTTTTTTTTTTTTTTTTTCTGAAATAGAGATCAAACTTGCTATAGAATGAAAGATTAGTCACCATTTTTCACCCCTCCTGGCACCCACATTTTCACCTTGGTTTTATCATGGTTAGAGTATTTCCCTGACCTTTGACTTAGGGCTCAGAGTTGTGACGTACTTTGGCCAGTGGTACATTGATCAGAGTGATGCTGTGTTCTAAAAGGCCTCATGCATTTCCGCTTGCCCATTTGTACCTCTGCCATTGCCGCAAATAAAACAAGGCTCAGAGAGCCTGCTGGTAAAGAGAGGGTGGAAGACATGCAGAAGAGAGCCATTCTAGCTGACCCAAAGAACTGCCCTCTGAGGCAGATGAGCTCCAGCAGTCACAGGGAGAAGATCCACCAGGAAGCCTACACTCAGTTAACCAACCTGTAGATTCATATGAATCATCAGTTTTGTTTCAAGCCCCTGAGTTTTGTGTTGGTTTGTTAGGCAGTATTTTTAGACAATGGCTAACTGAAACAAAAGCTAACTCTATTTCTTTTGTGAACACTCCAAAGCAACATTTATACACAATTCATAAAACATATACCGTGTGTGATACCCAATACCAAGGCAAGATATTTGCCTGAAAGCAATTATCTAGAGATAATTGAGACTTTGGGAAATGATGAAACTTTTGAATGAACTAAACTCTGGATACTCCATCTTACTCGCTACCTTCTTAAGACAAATAGCTGAGTTTATTGCATTTTATAGGTAAACCTAGACTGAGAAAACCTTTGATTATTATGGTGTTCTTTCAGATGCATAAATATGTAAGAAGGACATCAAAAATATTCTCTTTTCATTATACTACAAACCCGAATTATCGCACTGTTAGCCTCTTCTAATAAATTCTTTTGATATACTCTGGCCCTCAAATTCAAGGTTATAAGTTTGTAGTTATTAACTATTATATTTCAGTTCTGTGATGCTGGGGGCTCTGCAAACTACATTTTTCCTTTACCAGCTACTTTCCTATTAGTTCTGCCAATGGAGGGCACTAAAGTTGCTGAATAGCAGTGAAGAGAGAAGGTACTTGCTTCTTCCAGGGGTCTACTTCTGTCAACCTCATCTCAATAGTAGCATCTAAACTCTGAAGTAGCTGTTGGTTCCAGTTTCTTGCTTTCTTCCTTGTTTTTAGGACCAACCTCATGGCATTTGTTTGGAGAAACTAGCAACAATCTGGTAACACCCTCTTATCCAGGATAGCAGGACACCTTCTGTGACCTCTTAAGATACCAGTCATAGTCAGAGGTTCTCACTTCTGAGAGCTCTATCTCAAAGCTTCTCAAAGCATCTTCTCTAGTGTCCTGAAAACATCAATCTCTTCCTCTGTTCCTCGAATTCTAAGGGTGATAGATGCTTCCTTTTCTTACTATCTCTGTGTTAATCCAGTGTGCCCTTTTTGACTGTTCATTCTTCCAATAACTCTAAACAATTCCTATATTAGATTCTTTCTGTTGAACTAACTAGTGTGCTTTCCGTTTGCAATTCCTATATTAGATTCTTTCTGTTGAATTAACTAGTGTGTTTTCCGTTTGCTGGCTGTAGTCCGATGATGTGGTACCCAATTTAAATGTCAAACTCCTTAAAGACTAGGCCTTTTGACTTGCTTTTTTGCCTTCTCTGCCCAGCTCATAGCTTGCTATAGAAATGCTTGTTCTATGTATAGCCACGGAAGATTTCCCAGGCCCCATAGTCTGATCACTAGGCATCTGTTTTACATTGTTTGTACCTAATACATTTTGATGTCTATTGGCTTAGTCATGTTAAGTGGTTCATTTGCACTATTCCCCTCATCAGACACTGAGATCTAATTGTCATGCTCTCTGCATCCTTCCAATTGTTTCTCTCTGACATGTTGTCATTATTTGGCTCATTTCTATCCTCAGGGAACAATGTAGCATCCTCATCCTCATCAGCCACTTGATGAGACTGAACAGTGTCAATGACAGCCTACCTCTCACTTGAGTTTTCATTATCTGCCTCCAATTTGGCATAACTTCCCTTTGCAAGTGTTGATGTGGGGCTTTCACATTAGGCCTATTAATTTTAAGTAAGGGGTGGCCGTGACCAGTTCTAGTCTAGTTCCCTTGTGCCTCCTTTCCTCATAGCGTTCCACTGGTCATTATTAACTTATAACACACTACTGTGTAATAAAATCTGTAATTAGTACTGAGAAAACAGCTAAGAAGCAATGTCTGAGACTTCCTTCAGCATTCACTGCACTGTTTTACAAAATCTCAGAATTTTTTCCCTAGGTCAAGCCAGCCCTGAGGTTAATTGGCTCTTCTTTTCCATTATTTCTTCACACATATATTGTTGGTTCTGCATATTGTCACTGAAGCAGAGTCCTCCACATGCCATAGTAGAATTTGGTATTGACTACAAGGTTCAGAGATGAAGTTTTTTCACTTTTTGTTTTTTTTACCCCAAACTAACAAGATGATTGGTGATTTGTATATCTCAAGAAAATTTCTCCTAAAACATCAGCTTGAAATGTTATCCATGTCAAATGTCTATGCACTTTTGCCATTTATTTTCCAAGTATAAAACACTTGGTAGCAGCCTCTGAAGAGAACTATTTGTTATTGCATCCTATGTCTAATGCTTACCTATGAGTTCTTTGGAAGACAGGAAAGCAAACAACCAAAGTGAATTGGAATTGAACTGAGTGCAACACTCAGGACATTTTCAAAGTGGATTTCTAAATACAAAAAATGTATCTATACCCACAGTTTTTTTCCTTCCTTCCTTCCTTCCTTCCTTTCTTTCTTTCTCTCTTTCTCTCTTTCCTTCATCAGCTACATTCCATGGAATCTGACTTTTATACCTGCCATCATGTATGATTGAATGGTAACCAAATGGAAGAAAACATTGAAAAGGGGGTGGGGAGTCTTATTTTAGTAACAGAAAATGTAAATTCAGAATTTTGATGTATTTATTTTAGTTGTTTCACCTACAGAAGATCCCTCTCCCTTCCCTTTCTCCAAGGAAATTTAATGGCTACTGGCTGGTAATCAGACACAAGTTTATAAAATACTAGATATTGTTTTAGGGAAAAGTTTGGAAGGGTAGTGATTTAGGGAAGAAAACAGGTAGAAGCTGAAATTCTGAAGATCAGAAGTTTCACTGAATAAAATTTGTAATGAAGAAGACTGGTTGAAAAGCAAGAACTATTTCCCATGGATTTTTTCAAACTGCTAAGAAAGTATGCTATCACCATTTTCCCTGCCATGTCTTTTTTGTTTCCTACTTAGAGGCAGGATGTTAAGGAGTGCAGGATCAATGCAATAATGATGTAAATAACGTATAGTATCTTCTTCTGGCTCAAAGAGTGGTGGCATTTCTGGAAGGAAGAAAACTGGGTCGCACAGACAGTGCATGAATTTGAGATGAACCACAAAGGACAGTGCTGCACGTTTCCATATCTAGAGGCTTTTTCTGGGTCAAAAGAATGCACTTTGCCTTTGCTTCAGGCAACTTGAGCCAGCTGGACTCCATCCAGGAAGATAATGCTGACAAATCCCAGGGAAGCAGGAAGTAGCAGCTCCTCTCTCACTGTATGCTATGTGATATCACCATCTCTTCTAAAAGTCTCGTCCACTTGACATGTAGTAATAACTAAACCATACATATCTGTGTTTGTCAGAGGCCAAATAGTAGCCTTGAGTATTGAGTCAGAAGTTTCTGCACCTACAGGTGACACAGCATACTCTATAAAGCACTTCTATTTATGAAGGATTAAAATCATCTCTAATTCTTAATGGAGAGTGAAAAAGGATTTATGGAATGCCTACTATGAACTAGCCCTTGTTCTATGTACTTATATATATGCTCACTTAATGCTAAGAATGACAATTATTTGTTTTGTAGATCAACAAACTGAATATTGGAATCATTAAGAAGAACTCCGGAATGAAGCTCTTGTTATCCTTAGTTGAGAGAAGAAGAAAGTGAACTTAATTTGTGTCCTAGGAAATATGAGCATGAATATAGATGATAGTATTATTTTTAATAGAGAAAAACAGCCCTGTAAACTACTCAAGTGGAAGAAGTTTAAGTAAGTTGGTTTTGGTATATATATATCACCAATGGAATACTGTAAAGCAATGGATATAAATAAAATACATCTATACCTATCAACATGGATAACCCTGAAAAACATGATGTTGAATGAAAATTTCTAAAAACAGAAAAATATGATTCTATTAATATGGAAAATACATAAATGAAAAAAATATATTATTTAGGAACACAAAGATATGTTGTAAAACTGCAAAGGAAAACAAAAAAATAACAGATAAAAAAATTCCTCTGGAGTAGGGAGAGGGATTTGGGAAAAGATATTCAGGAAGCTGGATAAAATTCTGTTTCTTTAACTGTATGGTGGATACCTAGGAATAAAATTTTATTATTGTTTTAAACTGTACAGATTCATTATAGACGCTCTTTATGCATGAGGCAAAAAAAGGACAAGAAAATAAAGACAAAGTAATCAACTTATAATATGATAAATTCAGAGCCCTGTCCACCATGCTATAACAGCCATGAATGATGTCCAAAATTCTGTTTACTTCCACAGATAAGCAGGAATCTTTGTTAAGACACTAAAGAAGAGATACGGAGGACTGAATATAAGAAACAGTGTGTATAAATGCATACGGGAAAGTTTATCCAAGATATATAAAGAAATCATAAAACTCAATAGAATAAAGCCAAATAATCCTATTAAAAATTGGGCAGAGGATCCCACTACTGGGCATATATCCTGAGAAAACCATAATTCAAAAAGAGTCATGTACCACAATATTCACTGCAGCTCTATTTACAATAGCCAGAACATGGAAGCAACCTAAGTGTCCATCAACAGATGAATGGATAAAGAAGATGTGGCACATATATACAATGGAATATTACTCAGCCATAAAAAGAAACACAATTGAGTTATTTGTAATGAGGTGGATGGATCTAGAATCTGTCATACAGAGTGAAGTAAGTCAGAAAGAGAAAAACAAATACCATATGCTAATGCATATATATGGAATCTAAAAAAAATGGTACTGATGGACCTAGTTGCAGGGCAGGAATAAAGACACAGACATAGAGAACAGACTTGAGGACACAGTGGGGGCAGGGAAGCTGGGAAGAAGTGAGAGAGTAGCACTGACATGTATATACTACCAAATGTAAAATGGATGGCTAGTGGGAAACTGCTGCATAGCACAGGGAGATCAGCTCAATGCTTTGTGAGGGGTGGGATAGGGAGGGTGGGAGGGAGGCTCAAGAGGGAGGGGATATGGGATATATGTATACATATAGCTGATTCACTTTGTTGTACAGCCAAAACTAACACAACATTGTAAAGCAATTATACTTCAATAAAGATATTAAAAAAATTGGGGAGAGGAACTGAATAGACATTTTTCCAAAGAAGACATACAGATAGCCAACAGGTATATGAAAAGAAGCACAGCATCACTAATCATCAGGGAAATGCAAATAAAACCACAATGAGATATCATCTCACATCTGTTAGAATGGCTGTCATCAAACAGACAAGAGGTAACAAGTATTGATGAGGATGCAGAGAAAAGAGAACCTTTGTGCACTGTTGGTAGGAATGTAAATTGGTGCAGCTACTATGGAAAAGAGTATGAGAGTTTCTCAAAAAATTAAAAATAGAACTACCATATGACCCAGCAATTCCACTTCTGGGTATTTATTCAAAGGAAACAAAAACATTAACTTGAATAGATATCTGCACTTCCACGTTCATTGTGGCATTATTTACATAGTTGAGATATGGAAACAACCTAAGTGTTCATTGATGGATGAGTGAATAAGTGGAATATTATCCAGCCATAAAAAAGAATAAAATCTTGTAATTTGAGAAAACATGGATGGACCTTGAGGGCACTATGCTAAGTGAAATAAGTGAGGCAGAGAAAGATAAATACCCTATGATCTCATTTATATATGGAATCTAAAAAAGAAGCCAAAAACCAAAAATTGAACTTATAGACACAGAGAACAGACTGGTGGTTGCCAGAGGTGGGGTGGGTGGATGAAATGGGTGAAGGGGGTCAAAAGCTATAAACTTCCAGTTATAAAATAAATAAGTTGTGGGGCATTTAATGTACAGCATGGTGACTATAGTTAATAATGCTGTAGTGTATATTTGAAAAGTTGCTAAGAAAGTGGATCTTAAAAATTCTCATCATGAGAAAAAATATTGCAACTGTGTAGCAATGGGTGTTAAGTAGACTTATTTTGTAATCATTTCACAATATATACATATATTGAATTATTATGTTGTACACCTGAAACTAATATAATGTTGTATGTCAATTAAATCTCAATTAAAAAAGAGAAAGTATAGACTTTATTTTCAACCCTGACCCTAGCTTGTTCATTCACTTGACTTCTCATTTAGCCGCTTTGTTAGTTCACATTCTATAGATGCTGTGTATTAGTGTCCTTCAAACACTTACAATCCAAATGAGAATTTAAAAGATTTACCGAGATGTATTGAATGACCCTTGCCCCAAATCTCTAGATATAGGTAAATAAATTATAATAAGGGTTTAAAGACTGGAAATAAATTGGTGGTGAATGAAATTATAGGGTTAAATTTCTGGAGCACATTGCAGTACTATAAGCATAATTATAATCTCTCGTTTTAGATAATAATTCAGAAGACAGAGACAAAGTCTGTTATAATTCTTTTTGAATTGTTCCCGGTAGTTATAACATTTTGAACGCTAAAATGGAAAGATTGTCTTTATGGCAATCTCTATTTTTCAATGTTTATTTGGGAAAAGCACTTGAGATTATTTTAATGGGAGAGAAAATTAAAGATTATTTTGACAGTTTTGGTACACCTACAAACAAAGCAAGGATGATAAAATGGGAATTATTTGTCTTGAACCAGCGGTTATAGAAGAGCTTTGGGCTAAGAATCAGCAGATCTATTATTTAGTCCCTGCTTTGTCACAAATTCCCTGTCTGAATCATCACTATTAAAGTTTTGGGGAGAAAATTGCCTCCAAAGTCGTGTTCACTCTTGTTGATCTTTTCTCCAAAGCATGCCATGCTTACCAGATGATTTTTTTCCCTCTTTAACCCCAGAATGTGATCTTTTCTGCTTGGTGCTCTGTCCTGGAGGCCAGCTCTGCACTTTCCATTACGGGCACAGGCAGGTGCCCCCAGCCCTCTCCTATCGTGATTGGCTGGGAGCCTGGAACCATAAAATGGCGCCTGTACCTCTGTTTCTACAAAGCTGCTGGGCTGTTTCCGCTTTGCAGCTGCCTGTCTTGAATGCCAGGTTCTAGTTGCGAGTGCTGACTGGCCACCTGGCCAGGGCCATGCAGCCAGCTGCCACTTACAGCTTGAGGCTAATATATAAGTATTCTGATGCCTAACCTAAGCCTCCTCTGAACTCACTTCTGCTCCCCGTTCTTTTTCTCAGTGAGAGTTAAATCAGGATTGATTCCCTTCTTCTTCCCTCATGTGCTTCCTTCTTCCTTTCCTTTTTGTGTAAAACAAATATTTGCAAATTGCCTATTAAGTGCTCTGCATTGTGTGAGGATAGAGTCTTTTATTTATATCTATGCAAATATGTGAGAATTGAGGTTTCACATGCAGGGAAAAGTGAAGTAAAGTCTCTCAAACATAAAAAAAGAAAAAGAAAAAGAGTTACCAAATTCCATTCCCGTAGCCAACAAAATTTCATTTCCCCATCGTTCTTGGAAGTCACCTGCTCCCAAATGTTGCTTGGTGCATTTAAATGCTATTCAACAATCCCAGCTGACAGTTGTTGGCTGACTGTTTCTGACATAGCTCATATCTCTCTCACGATGTTTTTGTTTTGGTATACAGGCAGAGCCGTGTATCGGACAGTTAACCTAATATATTTGTTATTCCCTTGGGTGCCTTTTTGCAGCTAAAAATGATTCCATGTTGTTTCCTAATGGGAATTTTGGTCCAACACTGAGTGGTAGTAGCTGGTCAATCCTTAGGTTTAATCCCCCAGCATCTCCTCTTTGCTTTTAAGAGCTCATTGGACAAAAACCAAGGTAGCAGTTAGAATCCAGAGGAACCCAGGGGGAGATGTTTATGAATGCATGGTGAGAGCATATCTGATAATTCCTATTTTGGTGTTTCAAATTCTCCCCTGGTGTTTGTGAATATCTTGACAATTAGAAGAAAATATTACCTCCTAAAAATTGCATCTTCATTTCAAACTAAAGAACAAAAACAATACTTAACTTTATGGAAGTTGGATGAACTTTTATCTCTTTCTTTTCTTTCTTTCTTTCTTTCTTTCTTTCTTTCTTTCTTTCTTTCTTT